>NW_028270160.1:1797500-2097500 GCF_037043375.1 Chiloscyllium plagiosum
AGAATACAGGGTTAACGGTAGGGTTCTTAGTGAGGTGGAGGAACAGAGGGATCTTGGGGTCTATGTTCATAGGTCTTTGAAAGTTGCCACTCAGGTTCATAGAGCTTGTAAGAAGGCCTATGGTGTATTAGCGTTCATTAGCAGAGGGATTGAATTCAAGAGTCGTGAAGTAATGTTGCAACTGTACAGGACTTTGGTTAGGCCACATTTGGAGTACTGTGTGCAGTTCTGGTCGCCTCACTTTAGGAAAGATGTGGAAGCTTTGGAGAGGGTGCAGAGAAAATTTACCAGGATGTTGCCTGGAATGGAGAATAGGTCGTACGAGGATAGGTTGAGTGTGCTAGGCCTTTGCTCATTGGAACGATGAAGGATGAGGGGTGACTTGATAGAGGTTTATAAGATGATCAGAGGAATAGATAGAGTAGACAGTCAGAAACTTTTTCCCCGGGTACAACAGAATGTTACAAGGGACATAAATTTAAGGTGAAGGGTGGAAGATATAGGGGAGATGTCAGGGGTGGGTTCTTTACCCAGAGAGTGGTGGGGGCATGGAATGCGCTGCCTGTGGGAGTGGTAGAGTCAGAATCTTTGGTGACCTTTAAGCGGCAATTGGATAGGTACATGGATGGGTGCTTAAGCTAGGACAAATGTTCAGCACAACATCGTGGGCCGAAGGGCCTGTTCTGTGCTGTATTGTTCTATGATCTCTGTTCTATGTAATGCTACAGAATCCCACTGGAAACAGACTTCCACTCACAGAAGCATCCCTTTACTATCACATGCTACTTCCTGCCTCAGCCAATTTTGGATCAAATGTACCACTTTGCCTTGGATCCTATGGCTTTTAACTTTATTGACCAGTCTGATCTAAGGGACCTTATCCAGGTTACCTCCTGAAAAAATTCCATAGTATTTGTCAAACACAACCTTCTCTTAACAAATCCATACTGATTGTCCTTGATTGCCTGTGCGTCTCCAAATGCAGATATATTCTGGTGGCCTGTAATTTCCTGGTCTTTTCCTTCCTCCCTTTTTTTCAAAAAGGAACCATCACACTGATTCTTTACACTCTAAAATAATGCAAAGAATTCAAAATCCTTCCACTGACATGCTTTCTCTTACCTTCTTCATTCTCTCCAGAACCGTATGGTGGTCCACACCTCACTTCCAACTCTGGCTTGTTGTATCACTTCCTCTACTTCACCTTCAACTGCAGTACTTTCACCTCTATTTGTACTGCATTTGCTCTTTTCAAACACTTATTAATACTTTTCATCTTTTAAAAGCATATGGAAAACATCAATGCTTCATGTGCATTTTACCTAAACAATGACAAGACTAATATAATTAAAATTCTGTTTAAATTCTAGATTTATTTCCTTCGCATGATTTACACAAACCCTTCTGATTTCAGTAACTGAGATACAGTTTAGCTTAAATTATAATTGTAGTCTTCAAATAATTAAGCAGTTTGGTTGATAAATTCCTGGATTAAGCAGCATAAGCTAATGGCCCATTTCAGTTACAGCTGACAGCAAAATATGTAAATTTGGTAACACCTATGTATAGCTGTCTTCTCTAGTGCTAAGAGAGTGTCCTGCAAAGGCAGCAACGTACCAACGAATCATCCACACTTAACCGACTGAGGAAATGAAATAGAATTCAGACTTACATTTAAAATAATTAACTCAAAGTGCACAGGTCTCCAAAAGAAAAGATACAAAAAATATTCCAGCAAAATGAATGATCTTAAGATAACAAAACTGCATATGCACAATACGCTTCCTTGTCTAGACCACAAGTATGGTGAAGCACAGCTTCAATCAAGTCTCAGTAGAATAGAAAATGAGGTTTTGGATGAAAGCCCAAGTTTTGCATAGGCTCATATTTCTCTATGCTCCATATCAAATGTCCAACATAAACCACAAAAATGGTAAGCAATTCCTAGTATTCAAAATGCTTGGGTATGATGGGACATTAAATAAGGTTCAACGCCCATTATACTGTGACATTATACTGATCCATTTCTGTGACAAAGAACGAGTTAACTGACAATTAGTTAATTGATAAAGTTATATGCCTTGAGGAAATCTCAGCTATCACAATTTAACTAAAAAGATTCCACCAATAATCAGCTTATCACAAGCTGTCACAGAATCCATAAAATCCCAAGACATCCAACGACTAAATTGCCTAACTGACTACTGCTCAGGACAAAAGCAAAGTTTCTCTAGAGATTGTAAAATAACTATTTATTCACTCACAATTTTAACAAAAGACAGAACAGAAAGGATGCCTAATCTATGCAACTTAAACTGTACCCCTTCAAAGCCCTAACTAAACACAGATTCCATTAGAATTAGACAGGCAAAAGTTGGGTGGCAAAGAATAAAGACAGGTAAATAAAATTCCAAAGTTAAGTTCAAATCAGAAGTTGAAAATTTATTTTCTTAGTTCATTTAATTTTACCAAGTCACGTCTCGGGCAATATAGTAGTTCTTTAATTCATCGGGTAAGGGGCTTTTCGTTTTAAGTTTTCATGGTTTTTCTTTTGCCCCCAACACCTTTTAAAAATGGATGAATGGAAGGTCTCTGTCCAGAGGTTCTGCAACTCTGTTTCTCCGGCTGCTCCTGGCAGCTTTTTAAAAACAAAGCAATTTAACCAATTGGGGGCTGGTGTCAGGTAGAATTCTCTCAATTTAAGACAATCATGGTAACCCCTGGTCTCAAACTCTGCCTCTCAAAGCTTCTAAAAGCATTACTGCATTGGCTAGCTCAAAAAATGTGCAGCACTTGATTTACTACCTGGTATGTGTTATGGCAGTCCAAATTGCATTTCAGTTTAAAGTTCCAAAACTTCTTACATCCCCTAAACAAAATATTAACTCAGCAATACATTTAAAAAATTCCAATCAATAGCAACTTAAGTAACAGTGATACACAGTATCTTACTAACCATGTCTTAATAGTTATATGGATATGAATACTCCTGACTCAGGTGCCAACCAGGGTAAGCCACTGTTCACATTCAATATATAATACCAGTAACAGCACAAACATGCAGACACTTCTATCCTAGGTGATGACAAACGAAAAGGTTTGAAGAGTAAATCTATTTCCATTAAATGCAAAATGTAACACACCCAAACTGGTCATTCTTTAAAAGATAAACATAATCACAGGTTTACTCCTTTTTAAAATACACACTCTTGTCTCCCATGACTTGGAAGTGCCGGTGTTTGAATGGGGTGGACAAAGTTAAAAATCACACAACACCAGGTATAGTCCAACAGGTTTATTTGGAAGCACTAGCTTTCGGAGTGCTGCTCTTTCATCAGGCCCTTCACGGTTTTACTCCTAAATGGTTTGACAATATTTTTGCATTCACCCACCAGAGGGAAAATTTTAATAACTTCAGTGGTAAAAGCCTTGATTCAATCATTTTGAACCTTCTAAACTAAAATGATACAAACCAAGTTTATAACTGGGCTCAAAGTAATCTTTTAACCTCATTTTGAATGAGACAAAATATTTTTAATGATTTATATACAGAATAGACATTGCAGAGTTATGGGATGATGATGTGCAGTATGAATTTAACAGCCAAATAGCCTCCTGAATCCAAATTTGTGTCTGTATGATGATACTTTTTGCACCTGTTCAAAAACTTTAATTACAACAGTTAGGTTGTCACCTACTTCAAGTGGGTCTGTTTAAAAAAAATGAGGAGTTAATACTCCATTTGTACAGAGTTAGTATACAGTTCAAAATGAATTCATAGTTTGAATAGTTAGGACTGATAACTGCTGAATAGAGGTATTTGGATTATGCGAGGATTCAAAGACAGAAACATGGGATCTGTAGTTTCATTTGCTTCTACTGCAGTCAATACTTAAATGAAAATTTATGAACTGATCTTAAGACCATAAAATATAATGCTTATGTTCAAACTTGAATTGCAACACGTCAAACACAGCTCAAGGGAAGCAAATAACCATTAAATCAACATCTCTAATAATTTCCTGTCCTTAACCAAAGTGCGAACATTTATGAATACCAAATTTAAAGTCAAAGTTACCACCTGTGCAGCTGCAATGATTCAAATTAAAAATTAAAAAATTCTGCATCTTACTTTTTTTCCTGAATTGATGCTTTAGTAGTTTGTAATAATATTGAAATGAGGGTATTGTACAAAGTTCATTCTTAAGAATGTATAGCAAAAATTATGCTACAGTTATCAATTGTTTTTAAAAGCAGCAGTATGGTTTTACTGATTGCATTATTAGCTCTACTGCAATGCTATGATGCCAATACTACCAATATTTTGTACATATTATACATAGCATTACTATTTCAAATGTAGGCATACTTCCTTCATTTGAAGCTTTATATCACAAGCCTACTGTGATAACAATTTAAGAAAAATTGACAATAAAATGGAAGAAGCATCCTTCAATAAAAAATATGCTTAAACATTCAAGTTTTTCCCTGAAGAGTTAAGAAGCTAGACTTTATGTCTTCTACTAATTTCAATTCCAAACTCTCTCTCAAATTATCTTAACCTTCTCTCCAGAGATTTCTTGAATCCAACTCACAGGCTCGCCAACATGAAGTAATCCATTCTCACAGCTCAGGTGATAACAAGCTTGGCCTTGATTCTTGCTATTAGGAATATAATCTGAAGCCAGTAAGAATTACAGCCTTGTGATCAATTATGAGCCTCTCAATGTCGTATAATCAAAGAATTTCATCCCTTGCGGAATTTCACAGTTTTCACAACTAAATAATAGATGTCCAATATGAGATTGCACCTGATAACAATTTTCAGATGATGGCAAGTGGGGGAAAAATGAACTTGCATTTAGGGTTTTGGATATCACTTCAATTGTAAAACTGTACAGTTATACATAAATAGATCAATAACTGACCAACTCTTGCAAATGATGATGCCATAATAATAACTTCAAATCAGCCTGCAAGGAAAGGAAGTTGAATTATATTGGACATACAGACAATACACAGAACACACTTACCTATTTCAGCAGGGAGCTGTTTAATTTTGTTCTCACGGATACTCAGCATTGTAAGTTTGGATAGATTTTTGATATCCTTCTCCACAGTAGTTATACGGTTAAACCGCAGATACAGAGTAGTGAGGGAAATCAGTTTGTATACTACTGTAGGGATTTCTCGAAGTTTGTTATGCCGTAGATCAAGCATTCGCAATTTCTTCAAGTTATCGAGAGAGTCAGGCAAACTTGTAAGTGAATTTTCACTTAGTGCCAGAGTGACCAAGTTCACAAGGCTACCAAGTTCTACAGGCAAACACTGCAATTTGTTACTGTACAAATAAAGCTCAGTTAATTGGGTCAATTCCTTGATTGACGTTGGAAGAATGTGAATAGATCTTTTCGCCAAGTCCAAACGCATTGCATTCTCTTCACGACACTTGTTTAACTCTTTAACCACTTCAGCATTGCTTGATTTTTTCCGCCCTGGTGCTGGATTTGGCCGTTTTATTGTATTGTCCACTTGGAATTGCACACCTGGTTGTACTCCACTGGATTCTTTTTTTCCCTCTTTGGCATCTTTCCCTTTGGTCTTGGATTCTTTCTCTTTACTATCTTTCCCAAAGCCACCAGAAGCTTTTGGATCTCTCTCTCTGTCTTTTCCCAATGAAACTTTAGGGTCCTTTTCTTTGCATTCTTTTTCTTTTCCTAGTGTACCGCTCATTGTGGCCTCAAAATAAATACCCTGCTATTGTTTACAAAAACACAGAGCAAATTCTTATCTCCAAAAGGTTAGATGGGCTGTATTTAAAATGTTTTTGGAAACCAAGTAAAATAGACCAAGTAGTCTGATATGTTACCAAACTGCACATTTGTCATTAATGGATACAATCTCCACTTTTAGCCTGGAAAACAGGTGCTGTCCACATGCTGAACATCTCTAGTAACTCGTAAAATGCATGTCGATAAAGGTATTTCTGTAATAAAAAAGGATAAAATATGATTAAAGTAAGTTTCAGCAAAGCAACCATGAATCCGAATGTAAATTCATTACTTTCTAATTTCAGATTCTGTATCTCAATGGTTTTATTGACCAATATTTTATTTCACCACCCAAAACCCTTTAGTTCCTTGCCCTGCGCCTATAACAAAGGCACCCAGGTAAACCCAAAAAAAGTCAATTATTTTTGTATACTAATGCGACGGAGCATTAAAAAAAAACTTAAAAATCAACAGGAAATGAGACATGGTAAATATGAACAGTCGATGTTTTAATGCCCAACATTCACTCTTGAGCAGAAGCTAGACAGGTTTGGGAATCAAATATCGTCAGAATTCAGACTCTGTAGTGTACGGTGTTTAATACAAGAATGAAAACAATAAATATTTCCAAAAAAACTCATAAGAAAGGAAATGGTATGTCGTAATGTTTCCATGCAGAGTCCCATTCTTAACACACAAACCTACAAGCACATATTACAATTTCCCAAATTGGATATACTTAGAACATAGAAGAATACAGCGCAGTACAGGCCCTTTGGCCCTCGATGTTGCGCCGATCCAAGCCCACCTAACCTACACTAGCCCACTATCCTCCATATGCCTATCCAATGCCCGCTTAAATGCCCATAAAGAGGGAGAGTCCACCACTGCTACTGGCAGGGTATTCCATGAACTCACGACTCGCTGAGTAAACTTCTACTCTTTCCAGCAACATCTAGCACAAGGAATGTTGGCCCTTTGCCTCTCAATTATCATGGTAAAAATGTTAAAAATCCCAGGATCAGATTAACAGTTTCTAGTTTGCATTATTGTATTTCCCTCTGCCCTCAAATCTTCAAGTTTACACATAAAGTTACATGCGCAGCTTTACAAAACTGAAGCTAGTACACTCAATGAAAAGTTTCATCTAATTATTTGGAGGACACTTGTACTATAAATTCTCTTTCCAAAAGCAACGTGATGTACAAGGTCAAGGCTAATGATTGATGTACATATATGAAGTTCTGTCTCAATGGTTTCTTTTTAATCTCAAAACCATTCTGACTGAAAAGACAGCAAAGCCAAACAAAGCCACCATGACTTGGAGGAGTCAGTGTTGGAATGGAGTAGACAAAATTAAAATCACAACACCAGGTTATAGTCTAACAGGTTTATTTGAAAGCACTAGCTTTCAGAGCGCTGCTCCTTCATCAGGTGACCATGAAGGAGCAATGCTCCAAAAGCTAGTGCTTTCAATTAAACCTGTTGGACTATAACCTGGTGTTGACAGATTTTTAACAAAGTCACCAATTTAGTTCTAACATTTCCGTCACTAGCCAAATCACAATGTAATGATTTTATATCATACTTTAGCATTCAATTAATTCACAAGTAATTTAGAGATAAGACGACCACTGGTCACAATCCCAGCTAATGTCACTACCGGATAAGTCAGATTCCAGACAGAAATCCAAGTTTACAACAAATAATAAAAAAATGCATAAACATCCCACAGTTTCACAACACTTAAAAGTGGCAATGCAACAGTTTGTCACTATTGAGCTCTATAAACATACCACGAAAGAGTTATCCAAATAGTTCCTGCTCCCAAACCTTGATTTCTTTTCTCAAATATTTGTCTACACTGTAAAAGCTATTATAAATTCTATTTTCACTGCTCAAATCGCTGGCTGACGACTCCATATCTCAAATACACCTTTACATACAACAGTTTCTCCCAAATCACTCCCTTAATTTAAACTCATGATCTCCAGTTTCAAATCACTGAACTGTAGAAATAGATCACTTCATTTTATCAAATCCTCTTAACATTGAACACTATCAAATCTACTCAGCCTTTACTGTTCTAATGAAACCAGTGACCCAATTTTTATATGCCTCATAAGAACTTAAAACCTCACTAGCCTGCCTTAATTCATGAATAAAGGGAAGAGTCACAAAGCAAATTAGCTTTAGCGAAGGGAATGATGTGAATAGGAGACGAGCTTCAGTTTAACACAGTAAGCTGCTTTTTTCAATTTGCAATGTTGACTTGAACATTGAACAAATACCACACCTCCAAAACAACAGCAAGTTTATTCACTACTTAACACAAAATCTTGAAAATGCACCTCCCTTGATGACAGCAATATGGGTACTTACACCCCGAAGACTGCAGCTATTCAAGAATGCAATTCAACATCACCTTCTCAACGGTATACCAGGATGGGCAATCAATATTGACATAACCAGTGACACCCAGATTTCAAATATAACATTTGGATTGTTTAATTTCAAGTATTTGTCAAAAGCATTGAGTTTTGTACCATCTCACAATGAACCTTTTCTTTTAAAATTCATATGAAAATGGTCTGGGCTTTAGTGCATGATGGTCTGTAGCCAAAGTATTAAAAAATACATTACAATAATTACTGACGCTGCAGATCTAAAACAACAAAGAAAGAAATCGGTGAAGAAACTTCTTCAGAAGGACAACTGGACTCGAAATTTTAACTGTTTTCTCTTCATAGATGCTACCAGTTCTGCTGGATTTCTTCAATGTGCGTTTTTGTTTATATTAATCAACATTTTCCATATGATACCATTTGTTTAAGTAATTGAATAGCATAGAGATTAATTCTGTCTACAATTCTCAAAATTATGGCATATGTTTCCTTTTCTTGGAACTATTATGCAAGTTTATTGGTAATGCTGATCTGTAAACAAATAGATTTTTATTTTAGAATTTTATTCTGATCTCTGGTATGTAATAATGCTGATTCCTACTTTTGTCAAATAGTACAGTAAAATTGATTCATAACACATAGCTTTCCTAATTTTACATGCGAAAGCTTTGTTTTGGTCAAAGGCTAGAGTGCGTGTTCACCCTATTGCATAAGTGATCTACCATTTGACTTCCATTAAGAAAGCATAGAGCCGGCGTGTACATCCCTAATGCACACTGCTGCAAACATCGAAGCTGCAACTTGAACCCATCTCAAACAAATGCACTTCAGATAACTTGATTTTAATCATTAATAGTTTGCATAATCTAACTTGAGACGTTTTCCTGTCCTAGACCCTGACAGCAATAACTGTCTTTTTAAAGATTGTTTGCACAAATACAAGATTTCAAGCATGCAACAAACAATTTACCTTTGCTGCATTCTCAGCTCCACAGACTAACTGAACCTGCATATACATGCAGTATCCACCACTGTCTCAAATTTGAAAATAAACAAGGAGCACTTTTCTGCTACAGAATGCTATCAGTTCCATTTTGCAGTTGTATTTATTGCATATAGTTTGCCGTTTGGGAACATCTAAACTTTTTTGTTCATAAGTTATGATACTCAAGTAATTAAACCTGTTTTTGGAACATGTTATTTAAGCCTAGCTGGCTTTTGCAAAAAAGGAAAGAGAACTTGGTTTTGTCTTTCATCTCAACAATCAGTGACACATAGCAGTTATTGAACTTATACATTGTTTCTACTTGACACTGCCTACTCAAAACATTACACATCACCCCAATACAGAGCACGATTCCCATCAATGATGTCCACTCATTGCTCAGCTCCCAAGAGAATGAAATGTCAGCAGCAAAGCCCAGTTGTTAACCTGCTTTTCTTTTTACATGTGGCAGATAGATTAAGAGTATTTCATGGAACACATCAATTTTACATTTTTCTCAAATGGAAGAGTATTCTCTGGTTTCTTTTAAACATTCTACAACTATTTCTGATTTTGTAAGGAATATATGGTCCAACTAAAGTTACGTACAGCTTTTAAAAACAAAATAAAGGTGAGTAGAAGTTAGCAAAATGAAAAGAAACAGGAGAACAAAAGAGGATAAAGAAAAGAGGAAATCATTTGCATTTTTAATGACTTTAATGATTCAAAGGCTATAGAGAGAAGGCAGAGAATGAGGTTGAGTAACATTTTCAAGTGGTAGAGCAGACTCAATAACGAGTATATACTCATGAAAAATATCCAGCTTTAAGTTTATTCGAGTTTAGCTTTTTCATTCCAAACTTATATCTGAAGACCATTTAGAGCTATACAGTATAACACTTGAATGAACCGAAGCTATAAGATGATCAACACAAGCAGCACATTGTATATATAACCAGTGCTTTTCCAACATGCAAGGTAAGTTACGCTAGCATGAATTACTTTCTCATTAGTTATATGTAGTTTTTTCATCTGCGGGATAAACACTATATCAAATCAAATACTTCTTTAGGGACAAAGAAGTCTCAAAAAAAGTTAGTTCAGAAAAGAACACGGCTTTCATAGCTGCAAAAAAACAAAAATCAAGTCTTGGCTGATTTCAAATGATCAGATAAAACTAAGAGTTGTGATGTATTAAACACTGCAAGCAATAACTCGTGTAATTGGTGCAACCACAACGATATAAATCAGATTACTCACTCTAGTGTTAATACCATTTTAGTCAACAGAATGAAAAACAAGGGAAGCATATTTTACTTTAGATTGTTTTTGTCATATGTTTGAAGTTTAAGAATAAGCAGTTTGAAAATTACAATTCCTTAATTCGTATGCGAGTTCACTGTTTCAAGTTAGTTGCAGTTACAAATCCTCAACAGCACAGCACATGGATTATGCACTGGATTAACATATTGCATTTTCACCTCTGCAAAGTGGTATCCAGCTAAATCTAATGAAATAAACTTCCCTCTTATGTGGTCACAGAGTATTCCAAATTAATTTTGTATTATCATAGGCCATTGTTGTTCCAGCAGGAAGTGCGGGAGTGTCAAGCAGGAGGCTGTTGGAGAGGTGGCGAGGTTGCATATTTAGACAGTTGCTTTACCCGAACCACTATTCAGGTAGTGTCTCCCACCCATCCTCCGCCTCAAACCAAAAATAAGTTATCTGCCTCGGTTGGTAAGGTGGTAAGTGTCGTCTTTTGTGTTTCATTTTTTCAGGTGTTTATTTGGGAATTTGGAATAGTGAGAATGGAGGTGATGGCAGTTGAATGTTCCTCCTGCAGTATGTGGGAGGTAACAGCCACCTCCTATGTGCCTGCTGACTTCATTTGTGGGAAGTGCACCCAACTCCAGCTCTTCGAGAACAGTTTTATGGAACCGGAGCTGGAGCTGGATGAACTTCGGATCATTCAGGAGGCGGAGGGGGTTATTGAGGAGTTACAGGAAGGTAGTTCCTCCACATGAAGGAGGCAGATGGGTTACCGTCAGGGGTAGGAAAGGGAACTGGCAGGCAGTGCAGGGATCTTCTGTGGTGATTCCCTCAAAAACAACTATACCATTTTGGATAATGTTGGGGGGAAAGGGGGGTTGACTTACCAGGGGTAAGCAGTTGGGCACAGGTCTCTGGTGCAGAGTCTGTCCTTGTTACTCAGAGGGGGAGGAGGAAGAGGAGCAGAGCTTTAGACATTGCAGACTCCACAGTTAGGGGAACAGATAGGAGGTTTTGTGGTAACGAGAGAGACTCATGATTGATTTGTTGCCTCCCAGGTGCCAGAGCACGTGATGTCTCTGATCGTGTTTTTGGGATACTGGAGGGGGAGCAGAGGGGTACCAATATCCTGGGTAGGGGGGAGGGATTTGCTAATGCTCTTTGGAGGGTTTAAACTATTGCAGCAGGGGGCTGGGACCTGAATTGTAGTTCCAATGTACAGGAGGTTGAGGGTAGTGAGATTAGTGAGGTCAGGGATAGGTTTACAAGGTCGTGAAGGACATACTGGCAATCGTGATGGTGGTTTGATATGTGTGTACTTCAATGCCAGGAGCATCTGGTATAAGGTGGGTGAACGTGCAGCAAGGGCTGGTACCTGGGATTTTGATGTTGTGGCCATTTCTGAGAGATGGCTAGAGGAGGGACAGGAATGATTGTTGCAGATTCCAATATTTAAATGTTTCAGCAAGAACAGAGATGACTTGGGGTTTTGGGTGGGGGGAGACAGCATTATTAATCAAGGGTAGTATCACAGCAGCTGAGAGAATGTTTGAGGACTCATCCACTGAGCTAGTTTGGGCTGAGGTTACAAACAGGAAAGGAGAGGTCACCCTGTTGGGAGTTTTCTACAGGCCTCAATTGTTCCATGGATCTAAGAAGATAGGATAGCAAAGATGATTCTTGATAGGAGCAAGAGTGAAAGGTAGTTGTTATGGGGGACTTTAACTTCCCCAATATTGACTGGGAATACTATAGTTCAAGTAGTTTAGATGGGTCAGTTTTTGCTCAATGTGTGCAGGAAGATTTTCTGACAGTATGTAGACAGGCCAACAAGGGGCGAGGGCACATTGGATTTAATACTGGGGAATGAACCCAGCCAGGTGTTAGATTAAATGGGATTGAGGTTGACAAAGGAGGTTTTAGCAATTTTGGAAGATCTGAAAATTGATAAATCCCATCCGACCCAGAGGTCTTATCTTCAGATTCTCTGGGAAGTCTGGGAGGAGACTACAGAGTTTTGGCTTCGATCTTTATGTCACCATTGTCGACAGTAGTAATGCCAGAAGACTGGAGGATAGCAAATGTTGTTCCCTTGTTTAAGAAGGGGAGTCAGGACAACCCTGGTAATTTATAGACCAGTGAGCCTTACTTCAGTTGTGGGTAAGGTGTTGGAAAAAGTTATAAGGGATAGGATTTATAATCATCTGGAAAGGAATAATTTGATTAGGGATAGTCAACAGAGTTTTGTGAAGAGTAGGTCGTGACTCACTAGCCTTATTGAGTTCTTCGAGAAGGTGACAAAACAGGTGGATGAAGGTAAAGCAATTGATGTGGTGTATATGGACTTCAGTAAGGCATTTGATAAGGTTCCACACAGTAGGCTACTGCACAAAATACAGAGTTTTGGGATTGAAGGTGATTTAGCAGTTTGGATCAGACATTGGTTAGCTGAAAGATGACAGAGGGTGGTGGTTAATGGGAAATGTTCATCCTGGAGCTCAGTTACCAGTGGTGTGCCGCAAGGATCTGTTTGGGCCACTGCTGTTCGTCATTTTTATAAAGGATCTGGAGATGGGCATAGAAGGATGGGTTAGTAAATTTGCAGATGACACTAAGGTAGGCAGAGCTGTGGATAGTGCCGAAGGATGTTGTGGGTTACAGAGGGGCATAGATAAGACACAGAACTGGGCTGAGGAGTGGCAATTGGAGGTTAATGTGAAAAAATGTGAGGTAGTTCATTTTGGAAGAAATAGCAGGAATGCAGAGTACTGGGCTAATGGTAAGATTCTTGCCAGTGTAGATGGCATATGGTGTGTTGGCGTTTATTGGTAGGGGAATTGCGTTTCAGAGCCATAAGGTCATGCTTCAGCTGTACAAAACATTGGTCAGGCCGCACCTGGAGTATTGCGTACAGTTCTGGTCATGGCATTATAGGAAGCATGTGGAAGCTTTGGAAAGGGTTCAGAGGAGATTTACTAGGATGTTGCCTGGTGAAAGGAAAGTCTTATGAGGAAAGGCTGAGGGAACGGAGACGGTTTTTGTTGGAGAGAAGAAGGTTGAGAGATTACTTAAATTAAGACGTATAAGATAATCAAAGGATTAAGACAAGGTAGACGGTGAGAGCCTTTTTCCTTGGATGGTGAAGGCTAACACGAGGGGACATAGCTTTAAATTGGGGAGTGATTGATTTAGGACAGATATCAGGGGTAGTTTCTTCACACAGTAGTAGGGGCATAGAATGACCTGCCTGCAAAAGTAGTAGACTCACCGACGCTAGGGGCATTTAAATGGGCACTGGACATACATTTGGATAATAATGGAATGGTGTAGGTTAGATGGGCATCAGATTATTTTCACAGGTCAGCGCAACATCGAGGGCCGAAGGGCCTGTACTGCGCTGTAACGTTCTATGTTCTATATTGTATTAGCTATTTTCCAGTAGATGAAAGAACGAAGCAAAAGTTTGCCATGCATCTTCTTGCAAAAGGAAATTTGGTTTGGAAAATGGAAAAAAATGGCCCAAAACACACTGACTAAGCAGGCAGTTACAACATTCGTTAGGACAGTAGCAGCATCCTTAGAACACTTCAAAACCTTCTCTTGTGCATGGTATGGGTTGAGAGAGGACACAGAGCACACAAAGTTTCAAAATAAAAGGTGCCATGGGATCTTAGCACCCTTCTAATACCCCAAAAATGACAGATGCTCAACTTTTCTGAAGAGTCACAGCAGACTCAAAACATGAGCTGTTCTTCTCTCCACAGATGCTGCCAAATCTCCTAAATTTTTCCAGCATTCTGTGAATGTTCAACTCCTCTTTAGAAAGATGGCACTTCTAAAAAAAGAGAATTAATCCTGTAACTCACCAAACTACAATCTCAAAGTCTCACATAGGTTTCAAACCCTTGCGCTTGCTCACATTTCAGTTGGTCCACACTTTATATGCATTCAGCGTGTGCTATGCAGTATATATTTACATATGCATACACAATCTATCAATCCACACTGAAAATCCAAACATTCCGAAACAGAGAGAAAAAGTGTCCAATTCCCTAGAGCAAAAAATACCCAAAACAAACAGACTTATAATGGCCCACTCAGTTTTTACAACTTCTTTTTATAAAACTGTTGACAATGCTAAAAATGCACAAGTCAACCTCTTGTAATCACTTCAAATCAGTCTTCAAAGATCACTTTATAAAGTAAAAATGATTCTGCACTTGAGTTATTTAACTGAAATCAATTTTTTGGCACAATGAAACTTTTCAAAAAAAATACTTTATCCATGTAGTTAGACATTTAAAAGAATAAATCCTTCCCTTTCAATGGGTATTTGTTAGATCGTAACAAGGTACTACAACATTATAACAATATCCCAACTTCTGATGATTTGGAAGGAAAATCACCAATTCTAAAATAATGTTCTGTGCATTTCATTTAAAAGAAATCAATATCCCATAATGTACTTTAATACTTTGAATGGGTGCCTCAGTTATTTATAATAGCCTTTATACATGCAATGCTATTGGAAACGAATACACTTGGCGCTCCAGCAGAACAGGCTAAAGGTCATTACCAAAGAGCATAAACTTTCCCAGCACACTACAAAGCTTAGGCCACCCATAGGCTGACAGCGCCAGTTAAGCAGTGTACAACAAACAATCCTCAAATATTGTTTTCATTTTCAAATTGACAGATTGATATTTCACTCATTACGTTTTAACTATTTTCCGAAACATGCTCTGCTTAAAACGTTATATTCTTCACAGAAAAATATAATAGAACAACATGCACAACAACTTTGACAGATCAGAAGAAAAATCACCTTTGATGTAGCAACCTTTAAAGGCTATCTTTCTGCCTAAGGTTCTGTCGCTTTGTTTGTTGTTCTCTGCCATTTGTCAATGCTTAATCAACAAATCTCTTTTACACAGAATAAAATGTTTGAACAACAATTACAAAGCATAACAGTTAAAAAAAATCTCTTGGCCAATAAGGGTGGAAGAATGAATTACATTTTAGATTAAATAAATTTGAATTGATATGATACTTCCAAACATCAAAAACATGCATTAATATCAGCAGACCACACAAAAATGTAATCATTTTGCACTGAACTCAAAAAAAGCTTTCCTTTGAATTTTTTTTTAATTTGTGAGAACATGGTTCTGAAAGTGGAACTAAATTTAACTGTGATAATCCTGTGGTAATACTACAGGCTTTTATTAATCAGCAAATGTAAATATAATAACTACAATAGACACACAACACCAGGTTATAGTCCAACAGGTTTAATTGGAAGCACACTAGCTTTCGGAGCAACGCTCCTTCATCAGATGATAGTGGAGGACTCGATCATAACACAGAATTTATAGCAAAAATTTACAGTGTGATGTAACTGAAATTATACATTGAAAAATTGATTGTCTGTTAAGCCTTTCATCTGTTAGAATACAGTGATAGTTTCACTTCTTTCATGTGTAAATCACAAAACCTTTTTTTAAAAAGTTGCATTCTCGGGTTAGCTGTTAACAATGGTGATAGCTAGACAATATGTTGAAGGTGTTAGCCCTGTGTTCTCTGTCTATGCCATAATGTTTAGATTGTTATCTCACCTTTTAGATTAGAATCAGAGTTTTACAAAAATGCATGCAGTTTTTGAGCAAAGTACAATGTAACACTGCAAGTACAAATTCACCCCACAAAATATGTGCGCATGTGGGTCTTTGTCTGTCTGTCTGGGATGGGGGTCGTGAGTGTGAGAAAGTGTATTGGGGTTCAAATTTGGTCACCATGGCTGTTCCGTGTGTCTGGATGAAGAACTGGTTGTCAAAGGTGAAGACATTGTGATCGAGGATAAAGCGGATGAGTTGTAGGATGGTGTTTGGAGACTGGCAGTTGTTGGTGTTGAGTACTGAGGCTGTTGCAGCGATGCCATCATTGTGGGGGATGCTGGTGTAGAGTGCGGAAACATTCATAGTGACAAGGAATGTTCCCGGTTCGACTGGTTCGTGGGTGATGAGTTTCTGTAAGAAATCCCTAGTGTCGTGACACTTCAGTGGTCCAGGACATTCAGCCTCGGAACTTCGGGTGACCATCCTCTAAGGTGGACTTCGGGACAGGCAGCAGCGAAAAGTGGCCATGCAGAGGCTGATAGCTAAGTTTGGTACCCATAGGGAGGGCCTCAACCAGGACCTTGGGTTCATGTCACATTACAAGTGATCACCATTGCACTACACACACACACACAGATATTCCTACACACACACACACACACACACAGAGACACGCACATAGACACCCACACACACCCTTATAGACACACACACACTCCCACACTCTCACATGCACCCGCTTACAGACTTAAGACACTCTGCACTCACTACACATACACACTTTCTCACACTCACAACCCCCACCCCAGACAGACACACACACACACACAGGCAAAGACCCATATGCACACATATTTTGTGGGGTCAATTTATACTAGCAGAGTTATATTGAACTCTGAGCTCAAAAACTGCATGAATTTATGTAAAACTCTGTTATCTCACTTTTTAGATTCGAATCAATCTAAACATCAGGGCATAGACAGAGAACACAGGGGGCCAACACCTTCAACATATTGTCTAGCGATCACCATTGTTAACAGCTAACCCAAGAATGCAACTTTAAAAAAAAGGTTTTGTGATTTACACATGAAAGAAGTGAAACTCACTATTCTAACAGATGAAAGGCTTAACAATCAATTTTTCAATGTATAATTTCAGTTACATCACTACATTTTTGCTATAAATTCTGTGTTACGATCGAGTTCTCCACTATCACCTGATGAAGGAGCGCCGCTCCGAAAGCTAGTGTGCTTCCAATTAAACCTGTTGGACTATAACCTGGTGTGTGATTTTTAATTTTGTACACCCCAGGCAACACCGACATCTCCAAATTACAATAGAGACACACTTCAAATCATGCATGACAAAACAGGAACAATCGATGTGATATAAAGGGGACATAACTTGTAGATCATTTTAATTGGAAGATCTTTTGAAGCTGTGGGTTGTCAGAATTCTGGGATATACCATAAACAAAAATCTCCTTTCAGCAACTTTGCACTTGCAACTATATATTGTCACTGGTTATTTAAACTTCATTCCACAGCATAAATTATGAAATTGAGAGCACCAGACAATGTCTAAAGCCCTGGCTGGTTTTTGTGCACACTGCACAATTGACACGTTAATAATCAGCTCCAAAACCCATGCAATTGTCACAAATCACTCAAGAAATTCTTTCAAAGCTGTATTTTAAAAAATTCATTCATGGGATGTGGGCATCACTGGCTGGGCCAGCATTTATTACCCATCCCTACTTGCCCAGAAGGCAGTTAACAGTCAACCACATTACTGTGGGTCTGCAGTCACATGTAGGTCAGACCAGGTAAGGATGGCAGATTCCTTCCCTAAAGGACATTAGTGATTCAGATGGGTTTTTTTTCTTGACAATCAACAATGGATTCATGGTCAGCATTGGACTCTTAATTCCAGTTTTTTTTTTTAATTTCAAATTCTACCACCTGCCATGGCAGCATTTGAACCTGGGTCCCCGAGAACATTGCCTCGATCTCTGGATTAACTGTCCAGTGATAATACCACTAGGCATCATCTCCCCCTAAATTAAGGACTAAACCCCACAAAAAAAAACAAATTGCCCATATAGCAGACTATCTGTACTGTACTGAGCAGTCTATTTCTGTGCTGAAAATATTTCACACATAGTGGCAACAAATGCATTGCAAGCAGTGAAGCAAAACAAGCAAAGCACAATAATTGTACGAGCACACAGCACCACCTAACAGTCCCATTCCATAAAGTTAACATTGAGGTTTCCATCCAAAAGTTACCGAAACATCTATAGCCTCCAAAGCCACAACCAATTGACAATATGCAATCAACAAATGTTTTTACAGTCATTTCAGTATTAAACCCTAGAAACAGATAAACATTTGGAGATTTGCTAAAGCAGATATTAATGGCTTCAGATATCAGTAGCTAACAGGTACTGAAAAACCCAAGGTTGGATTTTCCTAATTCTAGCAAAGTTGACCACAGCAACTCAGAGTCAGCTGCAGGCATCATTATATCTCAATCCAAATAGAGATAAAAGAGCGGAATTCCAGAGAGGAGACTGCCTGCCCTAACGTAATGGCAGCGTTTTAACAAACACAGGAAAACTGAAAACAGGAGCCAAAATTCCTCCACAGATGTAATATTGTAAATGTGGATTTCCACAAGGTGTTTAATAAGGTGTCACATACAAGGCTATTTAATATGATAAGAACCCACAGTATTAGTGATTGTGTATTAGTATGGAGACAGGATTGGCAAACCAACAGATGACAGAGTTGGGAAAAGGGGGGCACCTGCAGGCTAGCAACCGGAACTAGTGGAGTGTCACAGGGATCCATACTGGAGCCACAATAATTTACAGTATATATTAATGACTTGGATGATGAAAATAGAACATACTACAACCAGGTTTGCAGATGAAATAACATTAGGTGGGAAGGTAAGTAGTGAGAACAGCACAGAGTCTGACTCTGCAGTCATGCAGCATGGATACAAACCTTTTGGTCCAACTTGTCCACATGACCATGTTTCAAACTAAACTAGTCCCACTTGCATGTGCTTGGCCTACATCCCTCCAAATGTTTCCAAATCATGTACTTATCCAAATGCCTTTTAAACATTGTAACTATACCTGGATTCACCACTTTCTCTGGCAGTTCATCCCTCGCCCCAAACACGGTATAAAAAAAAGGTTACCCCTCAAGTCCTTTTTAAAGCATTCCCTTCTCACCCCATAGTTTTGAACTCTCCCATCTTAGAGAGGAGACCTTTGCTATGCACATCATCTTTGCCTATGGTTTTATAAACTTCTATAAGGTCACCCCTCAACCTCTAAAGCTCCAGAGAAAAAAATTGGGATATAGAAAGGCAAAAACCTAACAGATAGAATATAATGTGGAAATATGAGAGATAACTTTGGCAGGAAGAAATGGAAAAAGACTGGATAAAGCTCCAGCAGAAAGATTTGGGAGTCCTTATCCATGAATCATAAAAAGTCAGCATCCTCATTCAGTGGGTAATTGGCAGGACAAATAGAATGATGGTCATTATTTCAAAAAGAATGAAGTATAAAAGTAGGGATGCTTTGGTAAAACCGTACAAAGCACTAGTCAGCTTACAGTTGGAATACTGAACAGTTTTGTGCCCCATATCCAAGGGAACATATACTGGCACAGGAGGCAGTCGAAAGAAGTTTCACTAGGCTGAAACCAGATAAGGAAGGACTGTCTTCTGAAGAGAGGCTGAGTAGATTGGGCCTGCATTCATTGGAATATACATGATTAAGAGGTGACACGATTGAACCATACAAGTTTTTTAGGGGCTTGACAGAATACATGTGGAATGGTTGTTTTCCCATGTGGGAGAGTCTAGGACCAGTGGGCAGAATATCAAAAGAGGAGGCTGCTTATTTAAGACAAAAGATAAGGAATTTGTAGGAATTCTTTATTACAGAAAGCTATACAGGCTAGATCATTAAAAAACCTGCTACTCAGCCTTGAATATACTAACCAGTAAGGGAATCATGGGTTATGAGAAAACGACAAAGTGGAGTTGAGGATTATGAGCTATGATCTCATTGAATGGTGGAGCTAGTCAGTGGGGTAAATGGTCTACTTAAGAGTCATAGAGATGTACAGCATGGAAACAGACCTCCTGGTCCAACTCATTCATATCGACCAGATAGCAGAAATAAATTTAGCCCCATTTGCCAGTATTTGGCCACAAAACCCTTCGTACTCATGTACCCATCCAGATGCCTTTTAAATGTTGTAATTGTACCAGCCTCTACCACTTCCTCTGGCAGCTCATTCCAAACATGCAACACCCTCTACATGAAAACGGTGCCCCTTAGGTCTCTTTTAAATCTTTGCCCTCTCACCTTAAATCGATGACCCCTAGTTTTGGACTCCGCTACCCCAGAGAAAAGACCTTGATTACTCACCCTATCCATGCCCTTCATGAATTTATAAATCTCGATAAGGTCACCCCTCAGCCTCTTGCGCTCCAGGGAAAACAGCCGCAGCCTATTCAGCCTCTCCCTGAGGCTTAAACCCTCCAATCCTGGCAAAATCCTTGTAAATCTTTTCTGAACCCTGTCAAGTTTCACAACATCCTTATGGTCTTATAAATCAGTTCATAACATAATGAGAGGTAGGGATACTATCATTGTGCCAACAGTATTTTTGAATCAACTTGTTTAGAGATGTTATTACACACAGGTGGCACACTGGCTCAGTAGTTAGCACTATTGCCTCACAGTGCCAAGAACCAGGGTTCGATTCCACCCTCGGCTGACTGACTGTGTGGGGTTTGCACATTCTCCCTGTGTCTGCATGGGTTTCCTCCAGGTGCTTCGGTTTCCTCCCACAATCCAAACATGTGCAGGTTAAGTGCATTGGTCATGCTAAATTGCCCGGTTTCCAGGATGTGTAGATTAGGTGCATTCATCGGGGAAAGTGTAGAGTAAAGGGGAATTGGTTTGGTTGGGATACTCTTCAGAGGGTCGGTGTGGACTTGCAGGGCTAAAGGGCCTGTTTCCACATTGTAGTGATTCTACGATTCTATGACATCTGGAACAGGTAGGACTTGAACCTGGACACTACCACAAAAAAAACTTCCACCCCTCAGGCTAAGTTTTCTTCCATTTGTTTTTGTTCTTAACCTCCATCTAAATGGACACTACATCATCCAGTCTAGATAATCTCTCTCAACTGCACTGATTTCATTTCTTATTAAGAGTGTTACCCTACCACCTTATCCATCCCTGTCTCTCTAGAAGGTCAAAAGTCCCTGAATGTTAAGTTCTCAATTTTGATCTCCTTGCCAGAAGATTTCTGTCATGACTACAAGATTATATTCATTTACCTCAATTTGTGCTATTAATTCACCTACCTTATTCTGAGTGCTTAAGTTTGTTTTATTGATGAGTTTCCCTTCACATATTTGGTTCTTGTGTACAGTATGACATTCACACATTCTGTGCCTTCCTTCATTGAGAAAGGATTTGAGTACAGGAACAGGATGTTTTGCTGAAGCTAGAGGAGAAAGTGGGGACTGCAGATGCTGGAGATCACAGTCGAGTGTGGGGTGCTGGAAATGCACAGCTGGTCAGGCAGCATTCGGGGAGCAGAAGAAACCATGTTTCAGGTATAAGCCCTTCAACCCTGATAGTGTGCGCAACTTTGGTCATCTCATCAGAAGAAAACATGTTCTTGCTATTAAGGGAGTGCAGGGAAGGTTTACTAATCTTGGTACAGCAGATCAGACGTATGAGGAGAGATTGAATTGGTTAGGCTAATATTTTCTAGAGTTCAGAAGACTGAGGCAGAATCACATAGAAATCCATAAAATTTCAAGAGGGATGCAGAAAGAATGTTCCCAATACCAGGGAGTCCAAAACCAGGGGTCAGAATCAAAGGATATGGAGTAAAACATTCAGGACTGAGATGAGGAGAAATTTCTTCATCGAGGTAGTGGTGAGCCTGTGGAATTTGCTGTCACAGAAAGCAGTCAATACCAAAGATTGGTGTGATTTCAAGGAGTTGGAAATAGCACTTGGAGCCACGGAGACCAATGCATATATAGGGGTAAAGCGGAAACAGGCTATGAATGATCAGTCATGATGATAATCAATGGCAGAGCAGGTTTGAAGGGCTGACTGGTGTACTCCTGCTTCTATATTTCTATGAAGTATCTTTGGACAATTTTCTACATTAAAAGCATTATAAAATTATGACAGGGTTGTTTTGGGCATTAAGTGTGATAAAAACAAGAGCATTTTCCCAGTCAGGTTTCCTGCTTAGACCTAGAAACTATCTATTTGAAAGTTTCATGTCACGAGAACTTATGTCAAACCATTAACAGGAACAGAGCAGCAAAACAAGAAATACAGATTCTAAATGCCTTGGAGAATATGTAACTTCACTAACTTCTGTTTTGGCAATTATATCCAATAGATTACTTACATTACAGATAAACATGTCAGCTAGGAGGAGCTCAAAGCATTAGTGCAAGTTTCAAACCACTGGCACATAGGCAAGACAATTGCTTCTCCAAGAATTCAACAGACAACAGAGATGATTTCACCACCACAGTATTGGACTTCATTAGGAAGTACGTCAAGGACTGCATGGCAAAGAGGTCAATCCATATGTTCCCCTAACCAAAAACCTTGGGTGAACCAGGAATGCATGCAGCATTCAAGTCAGATGACCCAAACCTAGACAGAAGGTGCAGATATGATCGCCACAAAAGCATTAGAGACGCCAAAAGGCAGTACCAGACCAATATTAGAGGCCCAAACTAACCATACGGACACCCACTGTCTGTGACAAGGCCTACACAACCTAATGGAATACAAAATGAAGCAGAACAAACGAGCACACAAAAACACATCCCTCCCTGATGCGCTCAAATGCTTTCTATGTCAGTTCGAGCAAAATGTCAGTGGAGTGGTGTCACCTGTACAGACAGCTCTCGGCGCACCTGTTCCCAGTCACCACTGCAGATGTCAGATTGGTTTTCCGGAGAGTAAATCCGAGGAAAGTGACGGGCCGAGTCAGAGTCCCAGGTATGCACTCAGGTCCTGTGCAGACCAGATGGCAGAGGCATTCGCTGACACTGTCATACTCTCCTTGCTGCAATCCAAAGTCCCTGCCTGTTTCAAGAACACCAACATTCCCCGTACAAAAAAGGAATCGCATGCAACATGCCTCAATGACTACCACCTCCATAATGATGACGTGTTGAGAAGCTGGCCCACATCAACTCTAGGAGAAAGTGAGGACTGCAGATGCTGGAGATCAGAGCTGAAAATGTGTTGCTGGAAAAGCGCAGCAGGTCAGGCAGCATCCAAGGAGCAGGAGAATCAACATTTTGGG
The DNA here is from genome assembly GCF_037043375.1 of Chiloscyllium plagiosum. NCBI lineage: Eukaryota > Metazoa > Chordata > Chondrichthyes > Orectolobiformes > Hemiscylliidae > Chiloscyllium > Chiloscyllium plagiosum. The sequence goes on from NW_028270160.1 coordinate 1,820,940, forward strand.
CCTGAGCCTTCATTCCTGAAACGTCGATTCTCCGCTCCTTGGATGCTGCCTGACCTGCGGCACTTTTCCAGCAACACATTTTCAGCCCACATCAACTCTCGCCTTTCAGCCGGCCTCGATCCTTTGCAATTTGCCTTCTGGCTTAACAGGTCCACAGCAGCCACCACTTCCCTTGCCCTGCACTCAACCCTGGAACATCTGAATAACAAGGACATCTATCTCAGGTTCTTACTCATCAACTACAGCTTTGCCTTCAACACCATGATCCCTACTAGACTAATCTCATAATTCAGAGATCTAAGTCACGGCAAGTGTATAGCCATCTTCAGCTCTTTAACAATGGAGAAAATGAGATTTGTACCAGAATTAACTGCTCCAAAGTGTTTAATCCAAATCAATTATCAAGGCCTTTGCCAAGGACAGATTGACAGGAGGGTAATTCCCTTTTAGGATGCTGAACAATTGAATGGTGTCAACCACAAATCTCATAATAAGCAAGACAGTAAAAGATTATCAAGAACAGATAAAAGATGGAGTAATTAGATCAACTATAGTCTTATTCCTGCTCCTAATTTCTATGTTCTACCTGGACATGACATACATTGAATAAAGGAAAATATTTCCAAATGCTGGAAATCTGAAACAAAATGGAAAAAGAAATTCTCAAGAGTCATATTGGACTGAGAGTCATAGAATCATAGAGATGTACAGCATGGAAACAGACCCTTCTGGTCAGCATGGACAGGTTGGACCGATATCCCAACCCGATCTCGTCCCACCTGCCAGCACCTGGCCCATATCCCTCCAAACCCTTCCTATTCATATACACATCCAAATGCCTCTTAAATGTTGCAATTGTACCAGCCGCCACCACTTCGTCTGGCAGCTCATTCCATACACATACCACCCTCTGCGTGAAAAAGTTGCCCCTGAGGTCTCTTTTATATCGTTCCCATCTCACCCTAAACCTATGCCCTCTAGTTCTGGACTCACCGATCCTAGGGAAAAGACTTTGCCTATTTATCCTATCCACACCCCTCATAATTTTGTAAACCTCTATAAGGTCACCCCTCAGCCTCCAACATTCAAGGGAAAACAGCCCCAGCCTGTTCAGCCTCTCCTTATAGCTCAAATCCTCCAACCCTGGCAACATCCTTGTAAATCTTTTCTGAACCCTTTCAAGTTTCACAACATCTTTCCGACAGGAAGGAGACCAGAATTGCATGCAATATTCCAACAGTGGCCTAACCAATGTCCTGTACAGCCACAACATCATCTCCCAACTCCTGTACTCAATACTCTCATCAATAAAGGAAAGCATACCAAACACCTTCTTCGCTATCCTATCTACCTGCGACTCCACTTTCAAGGAGCTGTGAACCTGCACTCCAAGGTCGCTTTGTTCAGCAACACTCCCTAGGATCTTACAAGGGTATAAGTCCTGCTAAGATTTGCTTTCCCAAAATGCAGCACCTCGCATTTATGCCACTTCCTCAGCCCATTGGCCCATCTCATCCAGGTCCTGTTGTAATCTGAGGTAACCCTCTTTGCTGTCCACTACACCTCCAATTTTGGTGTCATCTGCAAACTTACTAACTGTACCTCTTATGCTCACATCCAAATCATTTATGTAAATGACAAAATGTAGAGGACCCTGCACTGACCCTTGTGACACTCCACTGGTCACAGGCCTCCAGTCTGAAAAACAACCCTCCTCCACCACCCTTTGTCTTCCATCTTTGAGCCAGTTCTGTATCCAAATGACTAGTTCTCCCTGTATTCCACGAGATCTAACCTTGCTAACCAGTCTCCTATGGGGAGCCTTGTCGAACGCCATATCGATCACATGTACTGCTCTGCCCTCATTAATCTTCTTTGTTACTTCTTCAAAAAACTCAATCAAGTTTGTAAGACATGATTTCCCACACACAAAGCCATGTTGACTATGCCTAATCAGTCCTTGCCTTTCCAAAAATCCTGTCCCTCAGGATTCCCTCCAACAACTTGCCCACCACTGAGGTCAGGCTCACTGATCTATAGTTCCCTGTCTTGTCTTTATTGCCCTTCTTAAACAGTGGCACCACGTTTGCCAACCTCCAGTCTTCCGGCACCTCACCTGTGATTATCGATGATACAAATATCTCAGCAAGAGGCCCATTGATTAAATTTCTTTAAGTTTTTGTCTAATTTTACACTGAGAACAAGGAAGTTTGCTGTGCTAAACATTTTATTTTGACAACGGTAAGAGCTCTCTCCTTTCCTAGCATGTCTTGTTTTTCTTTAAAGAAATCACGGTTATGTAAGTCCATCATAAGACTTCTGTTTCACTTCACAGATGCTACCAGACCTGTTAAGCATCTTCAGTGTTTTGTGCATGTTTCCATGGTATACATGTCCCCAACTTAACTTGAATTTAGAATATGGCATTCAAAATAAGACTGCATCAACTCCTTCAAACAAGAGATGGAAATGTGTTGCTGGAAAAGCGCAGGTCAGGCAGCATCTAGGGAACAGGAGAATCGACGTTTCGGGCAGCCCGAAACGTCGATTCTCCTGTTCCCTAGATGCTGCCTGACCTGCTGCGCTTTTCCAGCAACACATTTCCATCTCTGATCTCCAGCATCTGCAGACCTCACTTTCTCCTTCAAACAAGAGCCCAGAGATGTAGCTGGTACATTTGCAACATTTAAGAGGCATTTGGATGGGTATATGAATAGGAAGGGTTTGGAGGGGTATGGGCCGGGTGCTGGCAGGTGGGACTAAATTGGGTTGGGATATCTGGTCGACATGGACGGGTTGGACCGAAGGGTCTGTATCCATGCTGTACATCTCTATGATTCTGTCAAAGAGAAGTTCTTGCCGCATTACACGTTCTTACAGATATTGTAAGTTATTTACAAAAGTAATTTATTGTTTGATCATATGAAAGTGCAAATTTTGGTAAAAATGCAAACATTTGAAGTACAATTGTCTTCAAACAAAATTTGCTAAAGGATCACGTTTAAAGAAAAGGATTCAGTGATTTCTTTACTTCAGTGACCCAGGTGATTGGCGATCAATGAGACTAATGTTACAAATATGGATCTTTAAAATGTGTGAGACAAAGGAGCACAAAGTTGCTAGCAGAATTGAAGTCCACAACATGAATGAGACAATAGCAGCAACTGGCCAAGAGATGAAAGTAGAGTCATGGTGGATGGGCGATTTCCAAACCGTCTCCCAGGTGTCAGTATCTGAATCACTTTTAATAGCCTGAATTTGGGTATGCAGCTTTAAATTCAAGATTACAGATCATGTGATGGTGCAAAATTTGGTCAACAGTGACCAGGTCAAACTGGTGAAATGTGCAGAAACATGACCAACGCAATTTCAAATAAAGAAGTGCAAAATGATGCATTTGGTAAGAATAAAGAGAAGTGCCTTTAACTTAGTAAAATGATGCAATGCTGTTAACAGGAGTGTTACCAAAATTTAGTGCACAGCTATATAAGGAAACATTTGTGTGGATGGTCAAATGCTTAGCGAGAGGTAGCATATTTTAAGGCATGTCTTAAAGGAGGGATGAGATGGAGGGGATTGAGGGAGATATTCTTCTTCAGTCATGGAATATGGGTTGGTCAGACCAGGAGTTATCACCCAGCTTAATTGTCCTCAAAAAAGGTTGCAGTGAGCTGTCTTCTTGAACTGTTGAAGTCTATGCAATGTGGTATTCATACAGTGCTGTTTGATGCAAGTTCAACATTTTGACACAGTGAAAGACAGTGAGAATCTGTGAGAAACCCCGAAGTGCCAGGTTTCAACAACTAAAGGTAAGTCAACAGCTAATCTGTTATGAAGAAAACTGGACAAAATCACATTGCTGGAAAATCTCAACAGGTCTAGTATCATCTGTGCGGGCAAAGCAGAGTAATTTTTATATCCAGGGACCCTTCTTCAAAATGTCTTTTAGAATTAGAATCCCTATAGTAGAGAAACAGGTCCTTCAGCCCAACAAATTCATACCGACCCTCCGAAGAGTAACCCACCCAGACCCAGTCCCCTACCCTATATTTGCCCCTGACTAATGCACCTAACCTACACATCCCTGAACACTATGGGCAATTTAGTATGGCCAATTCACCTAACCTACACATCTTTTGGATTGGGGGGGAAACAGGAGCACCCAGAGGAAACCCAAGCAGACATGGGAAGAATATACAAACTCCACATAGAGACTAGAATCGAACCCAGGTCCCTGGCGCTGAGAGGTAGCAGTGCTAACCACTGAGCCACCATGCCACATTGTTTTATTTTGGAGAGAGTTGCAGAACTGCAGAGAGTTTACAAAAATAAAAGAGGTGGTGCTATTGGGATTTGAAAACAAGGATGAGAATCTTATAATGGACTCACGGGAAAGCCAGTGTTCAACGTAGATCAGTGAGAGAACTAACAAAGACATGGAGGTGCATTAGAACAAAGGCACAAATAGATGATGTATAGGATGACATTAGTGATAACTTAACTGATCCAATGTTAAAAGGTGTACCAAAAGAGGAAAATTTAGGGATAGAACATAGAAGAATTCAGCACAGTACAGGCTCTTCGGCCCTCGACATTGTGCGGAGCATTTATCTTAAATCGAAGATCAACCTAATCTACACGCCCCTTAATTTACTGCCGTCATTTAAATGTCCCTAACATCTCTGACTCTACCACCACCGCTGGCATTCTATGCACCCACCACTCTCTGCGCAAAAAACCTACCTCTGACATCTCCCTTATACCTTCCTCCAATCACCTTAAATTATGACCCCTCATGACAGCCATTTCTGCCCTGGGGAAAAGTCTCTAGCTATGTACTCTGTCTATGCCTCCATTTATAAAGTCAACTCTCTTCCTCCTCCTCCTCCTCTCCAGTGTGAAAAGCCCGAACCCACTCAGCCTCTCTTCCTAAGACAAGCCCTCCAATCCAGGCAGCATCTTGGTAAATCTCCTCGGCACCCTCTCCAAAGCATCTACATCCTTCATATAACAAGGTGACCAGAACGGAACACAACACAATATTCCAAGGGTGTTCGAACCAGGGTTTTGAAGAGCTGCAGGAAAACCTCATTGCTCTTAAACTCAATTCCCTCAATCCCCCATTAATCAAAACCAAAACATCATACACCTTCTTCACAACCCTACCAACTCAGGTGGCAACTTCGAGAGATCTACGTACATGGACCCCACGATCCCACTGTTCTGCCACACTACCAAATATCCTCCCTTTAACCCTGTATTCAGCATTCAAATTCTACCTTCCAAAATGAATCCCTTCGCATTTATCCAGGTTGAATTCCATCTGTCACTTCTCAGCCCAGCTCTGCATCCTGTCAATGTCTTGTTGTAGCCTGCAACAACCCCTGACACTATCTACAACACCACCAACCTTTGTGTCATCGGCAAACTTACTAACCCACCCTTCCATTTCTTCATCCAAATCATTTATAAAAATTACCAAGAGCAGAGGCCCAAGAACAGATCCCTGTGGGTCACCGACCTCCAGGCGAAATACTTTCCATCCACTACCACTCGCTGTCTTTCAGTCAGCTAATTCTGTATCCAGACAGCCAAATTTCCCTGTATCCCATACCCCCTAACTTTCTGAATGAGCTTACCATGGGGAACCTTATTAAATGCCTTACTGAAATCTATATACACCACATCCACTGGTCTCGTCACATCCTCAAATAACTCAACAGGCTTGTGAGACATGACCTGCCCTTCACAAAGCCATGCTGACTACCTTTAATCAAATTATGTTTTTCCAAACAAACAAACAGTCATAAATCCTATCTTACAGAACTCTTGTACACCATAGATGTACGACTAACTGGTCTGTAATTCCCAGGGATTTCCCTATTCCCTTTCTTGAACAGAGAAACAACATTCGCCTCCCTCCAATCCTCCGGTACTACTACTGTGGAGTGTGAGGATGCAAAGATCATCGCCAGAGGTGTAGCAACCTCATTCCTTGTTTCCCGTAGTATCTTTGGATATATCTGGTCCAACCCTGCGAACTTTTCTATCGTGATGTGTGTGGAGGTGCAGGTGAATTTGTGGCGGATATGGAAGGATCCCTTGGGGCCTTGGAGGGAAGTAAGGGGGAGATGTGGACGCCTCCCCCCTTATATGGAGGTTGGTGGGGTGGTAGGTGAAGACCAGTGGGGTTCTGTCCTGGTGGCGATTGGAGGGGCAACCTCCATATACATCGTATCATCCGTCATCATTCCGCCACCTCCAAACGGAACCCACCACCAGGGATATATTTCCCTCCCCTCCCCTATCAGCGTTCCAAAAAGACCACTCCCTCCGTGACTCCCTCGTCAGGTCCACACACCCCACCAACCCAACCTCCACTCCCGGCACCTTCCCCTGCAACCGCAAAAAATGCAAAACTTGCGCCCACACCTCCCCCCTCACTTCCCTCCAAGGCCCCAAGGGATCCTTCCATATCCGCCACAAATTCACCTGCACCTCCACACACATCATTTACTGCATCTGCTGCACCCGATGTGGCCTCCTCTACATTGAGGAGACAGGCCGCCTACTTGCGGAATGTTTCAGAGAACACCTCTGGGACACCCGGACCAACCAACCCAGCTACCCTGTGGCTCAACACTTCAACTCCCCCTCCCACTCCACCAAGGACATGCAGGTCCTTGGACTCCTCCATCGCCAGACAAAAGCAACATGACAGCTGGAGGAAAAGTGCCTCATCTTCCGCCTAGGAACCCTCCAACCACAAGGGATGAACTCAGATTTCACCAGTTTCCTCATTTCCCCTCCCCCCACCTTGTCTCAGTCCCAACCCTCGCACTCAGCACCACCTTCCTAAGCTGCAATCTTCTTCCTTACCTCTCCACCCCCACTCCCACTCCGGCCTATCACCCTCACCTTAACTTCCTTCCACCCATCGCATTTCCAACGCCCCTCCCCCAAGTCCCTCCTCCCTACCTTTTATCTTAGTCTACTTGGCACACTTTTCTCATTCCTGAAGAAGGGCTCATGCCCGAAACATCGATTCTCCTGCTCGTTGAATGCTGCCTGACCTGGTGCGCTTTTCCAGCAACACATTTTCAGCTCTGTTCTCACTATCAAAAAGGTCTCTCTCACTGAGTGAATATTGAAGCAAAACACTCATTCAGGTACCTCCCCTATCTCTTCAGACTCCAGGCACAAGCTCCCTCCACTATCCCTGATCAGCCCTAGCCTTTCGTTGATCATTCTTTTATTCCGCACGCAAGGAATAAAAAACTCCTAGCTACCCTGTAAACCTCCAAAGCTATGCCAGAGCCTTCCTCAAACTTAAATACGCTTCCTTCTTAGTCTTAATCAGAAGCACCTTTTATCATCCAAGGCTCCTTCACCTTACTATTCCTTGCCTGTCTCAGTGGGACAAAGTTATCCAGTACTCGCAATAAGTGCTCTTTAAACAGCCTCTGCATTTCTGTTATGCATTTACTTAGAACAATTGTTCACATTTTCTCCTCCACAGCTCCTGTCTAAAAGCAGCATAATTTTCCCTTCCCCAATTAAATACCTCTCTGTACTGTCTGTTCCTATCCTTCTCCATGGCTATGGTAAAGGTGAGGCAGTTATGTCACCAAAATGCTCTCCCATCAAGACATGGACAAGTATCCTAGGCCGTTGCCTAGCACCAAATCGAATATGGCCTCCCCCCTAGTCGGCCTATCTACATATTGAGTCAGGAATCCTTCCAGGACTCACCTGACAAAATCAGCTCCATCCAGACCACCTGCACTAAGGGGGTTCCAATCAATGTTGGGGAAGTTAAGTCACCCATAAGAATTCTGTTACATTTGCACCTTTCCAAACTCTACTGTCCAATCTGTTCTTCCATCTCTCTGACGTAAATAAATAAATCTTTAAAAGGTGTAAGGACAAGTTGAAGAGGCTGTTAAAAGCAAGAGTTTTTTTTATATTCACTAATAGAGAGCACAGGTGTGGTCCCAGTGGAGCTATGTTCAACCTGGTGTCCCACAGTTTAGCAAGGATGTCAAACCTGCAAAAGTGTGCAAGAACATTTACGAGAATGGTACCAATGAAGTGGTACTTCTGGAGAATAGAAAAGTTGAGGCTGTTCATTTTGAAGCACTGAAAATTAAGGAGATATTCGATAGTTATAATTATGAATAGCTTAATACTGAATATATATTTTCACAAAATGACATTATCTGAAAAATGCAGCATCTCAATATGCCTCCTTTGCAACGTACAAGCAAGAATCTCCAATTGCAATACTGTAAGGTCTTAATTTCTATTATTAGAAAATGTTGTCTTCAGGTCATTTAGTATCAATTTCTAGACTAGTTTAGTACCAAAACCATACATTATTACCTTCTAGACTGCAAGTAACATTTTTGGAACTTCACTATCAGCTTGCGGGGTGTAGGTGCTTTCACACATTCACTTTCTAGAATACCATATGGTAACAATTCACTGTTCTTCCCAACTGTCATCATATCAACTGACTTGTTGAAAAACAGTGCAAAATAATTCAGGCTGCAGAAGCAGGCAGACTGATTTGTTACATCACTGCGACAGAAAAGTTACACAAAAATTGGCAAAAGAATTACACTGGATTTGTGGAAGGATCATTTGCAAAAGAGAAGAAAACAATGTAATTCAAATCAATGCATCAGGCAGGGTCACAACTACTGAAGGAAAAGGAAGCAAAAACAAACTGGCCACTGAAAAATGTGCATGCATGAGGCAATGAATCAATTGATACCATAAACTAAATTAAAATACAGCCACCCTAAAAAGCTGTTAGGTTACGAGCATACTACAAATCATCCTGGTATAGCATATACAGAAATGCCAAATAACAGAACACAAGGTGCCACAAACAGGCTAACATACTCCAGGCTAACAAGTGAAAGGTCACCAGCTGAGCTACATAACCCACACCATCACCAGCCTCTACCCACGTCAGCCGTCTGCATTAGGGAACTGTATTAGAAATTAATGCATTGCGGAAATGACTTCACTCATTGCAAGCTAAAACAACATAATATAAAGACACACCATTCACCACATCATATAATCAGATAATTACAAAAACCTTCAGAAGCCAAGAATTTTGCCATTGCAAGGCAAAGTTACAGTGAATTTCTATAGCTGCATAATAGGCAAACGAGGCTATCAAGGACACAGGTCGCAGGTCACTGACCAAGTCCTAAAGGACATGTCAAACTAGGCTTGCAGCTGATGGCAACAGGACCAAAAGGATAAAAGGCTTCTTCGCTCTAATCCATCTGTCTCAGATGCATCTCATGATCAACCTTCGCTCCAAGCTATGCAACCACATAGTCATTCCAAGGATCCACACACGCTGATCAGCATGCTGCTGCATTCACTTCTGGTTTCTCTATCCAAAGTTGCCCACTGAACTCAAAGGTCTGTGCAGCAGCTGAAGAAATTAAAGGGAACATAGTTCACAACAGAGGACACACCTTGTTGGGAAAAAGTCCTGTTCTCACACTGAAAATATACCTTATCTAGATGTGTGGCACTACCTTCATCTGAAACAGGATACAGTAGCGCCTCGACTTACGAACTTAATCCGTTCCGGAACCCGGTTCGCGAACCGAAAAGTTCACGAACTGAATCAATTTTTCCCATTGTTCGGATAGCGTAAGAATGCTTGGACGGCTGTTCACAGCATACGCGCCAAAGACGAACTGAATGAGATCATGTGGGGCCCCGAGAGCTTTTGCGTTCAACAAGTGCGTAGCAAAGCAGAACAATGAAACCACGTGGTCGCACACGGGCTTTTTGCATTCATACCTTTGTTCGGACCTTGAATTTCATATGTACGTTGAAGCAAAATTTTATGTACAATCCTGTTCGTAAACCGATTTGTTCGTGAACGGGGTCGTTCGTATGTCGAGACGCTACTGTATATTCAGACCAAATTCACAGCTCAAAACTAAGTATCCACTTGGCATTGTAAGCCACTGGATGATGTGTATTCATTTACAACCAGTAACCTCATGCCAGTACATTCTTCAATCTACAGTTATCCACAAATCAGGAAACTAACCCCAATTCAATGGAGTGTAGTATAGCATACCAGAGTGGCACCAGGCATTCATAAAAATACAACTGCACAGGACTATATCCATGCTAGAAATTAGCAGCAAGTTATAAAAGGAGTTAAGCAATGTTACAAACATTTGGGTCTAATTAACGATCTGGAGTTCGTACTATGTCCAGTCATGAATAATATAGACAACTAAACAGCCAGAGGTTCCATAAGCATCCTCATTCCAAATGAGCCAAACGCATCACTCCAGAAGACAAAGCAGAAACACCTGTAATGGAATGGATAATTAATCTCAAGTTTGCAAGGAGATCCCAAGTGTCACAAATGTCAGCCTTCAACCAATTCGCTTCATTGAAGGCACTGATACAGAAAAGGCTACAGTCATGACCTCATCAGAGCTGAAGCACTTGTGCTCCTGAAATGGTTGAAACCAAAGTCAAGTTGCTTCAGTACAGCTACATCAGCAGCTACTCAATGTGAAAAACTGACCAGGTTATAAGAATTTCAACAAATCCAATCTGGCCCATTACTACTCTATCAGTTTAGTCCCAATCATCAAAGCGAAGATATCATTGACAGAGCTATCAAGCAACACTTGCAAAGCAATAACCTGCTCATCGATACCATTTCAGATCTCACTACAAATTTGGGAAAAAATGTTAAACTTCAGGGGCAGTGACAAAGGTTAAAGTATGATCAAATTCTATCCATTTGCTTGGATCAATGCAGTTCCAACAACACCAGAGAAGCTTGACGACATTCAAGACAACAGCCTGCTCAAATGGTATCCCTCCACCACCGTAAGCATTCATTTCCCGACCCCAAATGCAGTGGTAATAGTGTATATGGTCTACAAGTTGCACTGCAGCAACTTCTAAGGCTCCTCAGACAGCACCTAGCAATCCTTCAACCTCGACTGCCAAGAGTAACGTGGGTCAAGCACATAAAGCAGCACAGCCTGCAACTTTCCCTCTAATCACACACCATTATGTCATGGGAAAAAGTTGACTCTCCAGTATCTGCAATCTTGAGTTGAAAAGTGTGGAGCTGGAAAAACACAGCAGGAAAGGCGGCTTCCAAGGAGCAGGAGAGTTGGCATTTCAGGCATAAGCCCTTCATCAGCAATAGATGAACAGCTATGCCCAAATGGTCAACTCTCTTGCTCCTCTGCTGCTGACTGACCTGCCTATGCTTTTCCAGCTCCACACCCACCAAATGTGTCATGGGAGCACATTGCTGGTCTTTCAGTATCCTCTATCAAAATCTGGAATCATTTTCCTAATACTAGTGGGTCTAGCTACACGATATGACTGTAGTAGTTAAAGAAAGTGCTCCACACCACGTGCCTAAGAGCATGTAAGGATGGACAATAAATACTGATTGTACCAGGATGCTCACATCCTATGAATAAAGGTTGTAAAATTTAACATACAGAATTTATCATGCACATAACAAAACCTGAATTTGCATAAGTATGATTCAATTCTATTTGCAATGAAAAAGAAAAAATATAATTTAAATAGGACACTTTCTTGGGCTAACATCTGCCGATTTCCAAAAGGAGCAAGTTATTTTTAAAAAAGCATAAGGAATAAAGATATGCAAAAATAAATGCTTACCCTTCCTGAAGAATATTTTGGTTCTGAAATATTTGAGTCTTAACTAACAGCTCCTATTTTTGAAAGAGCAATATAAACTTGCCAGTAAAACCAACTTGTTGGAAATACTTCAACTATTCAAAGCGAGATACAATTTGATATTAATATGGCAAAATCCCATAACTTCACTACAAAAACTGAACCTTTTTATTTGTAAGGCTTAACAATTCCAAAATTGCTTGGACCAACTCAGACACTACTAGCCAAATATAAACTGAATAATTTAGTTCAATAAAATCTCTAATATGGTGTAAAAGTTGTTCATTAAACCTAATCAACTTTGTGCAGATTTATAAAATTTGATTATTTTCTATGACTAAAGTTTTACTTCAAATTCATTTTTCATTTCAGAATTGCAGTGTTACTAATGAACTGACAATGGTCTCAGAACAAAGAGCACAAAATATATTGTTCAATCTTTCAATTCTGCTCAGACCAAAAAGATTGTTTGAAGCAATGGCTGCAATAACTACACTCCAAATAAGGAAGGAACAAATTAGGACTTGCCAGAAATTTACCATGTGCATAACAAAACATGAGTTTACATGAGTATGGAACAAATCAACTTGTAATGAAAAAGAAAAATTTCAATAGGAGACTTTCCTGACTGACTAATCATGGGTGCCAGGATAAGTTACAGCAACAATATCCTTAGACTTACATTTTAGACAGCTTTCCATTCTAGGTCTAAGGAAATTAATTTTATTCAAAAATAGAAAATGTTAGAAAAACTCAAGTGGGTCTGGCAACATCTGAGAAGAGAAAGCAGAACTAACATTTCAGCTCTTCTTCAGAATTGATTCTGAAGTTTGGGTTTTTAAAAAATTGTGTATCTGCTTAGCTCTACACAAAATTTGAAATTTAGGTCACCCAGGGTTAAAAGTACGCTAATCAATGACAGCTTATATTCAGGATAACATGGCCGGTCCAACTTCGGCCTATTCCAGACTGTTTATCTTTGTTCCTTACTCAGTCTGGGTGCAGGTCATTAAACAGACAGCAGTCATTTAAAATTAATAATTTCCCATTGTTTGGGCAACAACTGACCAGACATCTAATAGATGGTCAACAGATATTTCTCAGCTTTTTGGACAATAAAATAAGTCTCTTTAGACATGGTCTAAGTTACTTGTAAGTAAATGCATTAACTGATTACCAAGCAAAACTATTTAAAACAAAATTCCAATTATTCCTTTCAAAACTAAAGCTAGTTTCTTAAAATATAAAGTAAACCATAAAAACCAGATGTCCCTAAAACAATCTTTCAATTAAAAACTTAGCATTTTTTTTAAAAATCAGAATATCAGCTTTTGTAACAAGAAAGTAAAACAGACACCAGTGTGCGAAAGGCCACAATAAAGCTTGCCTATTGTTTCATGTTCCCCTCCATATGACAAGGCCAAAGCTTGGATGGTAGGTCAAGTTATCAGATTGTAAAGCTTCCTTTTGCAAATTAGAATGTAATAATTAAAATCCAATACTCTGAATTCAGCTCTTGTCTGAGGGGATTGTCATATGAATGCTTCAAATAAAGCCACTGATTGCTGTCTCATGACTGAACAGATCTAACATTAATATTCCTCAACAACATTCAAGTACAAGTTTAACTCACCAATTGAGAAGAAAATATTTATTTAATTCATACCAACACATTTCTACTACTGGTTTGTAGGGATCAAATGGAGACCATCAGAACATTTAGAATTAGATTTTACTATCACGTGTACTCAAGTATAGGAATACATTAGTACAGTGAAAGGTGCATAAAGTCACCATTCCCTACGCCACCTTGGCTACAAAACCAACATTTTAAAAAGAAAATAATGTTTAAAAAAAAAGTCAAAAGGTAAGAAAACATTTATTGATCAAATTCATCCCTAGAACAAAATGGCCCAGAAATCTCAAAATCCTTCTCTGACCCAGTCATTGCTGTACAAACATGAATTTGAGGATACTAAAAACCAAAATTGTCAGGTATTATATTAAAACACCATTGGAAGAATAATTGGGAAACCTCATAACTTATGACCCTCACATCAGTAAAAATTATTTATATCAATGAGGAATAAGTTGGTAAAAGCACAAAGAAAATTTACAGCCCAGGAACAGGCCCTTTGGCCCTCCAAGCCTGAGTCGATCAAAATCCACCATCTAAACCTGTCGCCCAATTCCTAAGCATCTGTATCGCTCTGCTCCCCACCTACTCATGCATCTGTCCAGATGAATCTTAAATGAATCTACCATACCTGCCTCTACTACCTCTGCTGGTAACGAGTTCCAGGCACCTATCACCATCTGTGTAAAGTACTTGCCACATATATCCCCCTTAAACTTTCCACCTCTTACCTTGAAAGCATGACCTCTCGTTATTGAATCCTTTACCCTGGGAAAAAGCTCGTCTCTATCCACCCTGTCTCTACCCTTCGTGATTTTGTAAACCTCAATCAGGTCCTCCTGCAATCTCTTTTTTTCTAATGAAAATAATCCTAACCTAATCAATCCCTCTTCATAGCTAGCACCTTCCATACCAGGCAACATCCTCAAACCTTCTCTGCACCCTCTCCAAAGCGTCCACATCCTTTTGGTAATGTGGTGGCCAGAACTGCACACAGTATTCCAAATGTGGCCGAACAATTTTAACATGACCTGCCAGCTCTTATACTCGATACCCCATCTGATGAAGGCAAGCAGACCATATGCCTTCTTGACCACTCTATCCACCTGTGCAGCAATCTTCAGGGTACAATGGACCTGAACTCCCAGATCTCTCTGCTCATCAACTTTCTCCAAGGCTCTTCCGTTTACTATATAATTCGCTCTAGATGTTTGCAGGTGATCATTCACTAGCCCTGTGTGGCTCAATGTAAGGAGCTGTTGTGTAAACTCTTAAGAACTAGCGATTTTAATTCCAATATTGCCCAGAGTGAACCAAGAACTTCTATCGCGCAGAAATTTAAAAGAAGCAGTGTTTAAGGTGAAATACTGGGCAGTGTGACAGGGCAACAGAGCTAAAATTGACTGGATCCTTTTATTCATTTGTAAAACACTGATTTAGTCTGAACTGGGGCACTGCGCCCAATATCAACATCACATTTGAGGAAGGTTGTAAAGGTTTTACAGAGAATGCTGAAAGGAATCAGGTGAATGATTCCAGGAATGAGAAACATCAGTTACATGATTACAGATTCAAGAACTGTGGTACTTTTCCTTGGAGAAGAAAGTTTTATTGGCAGATTTGCTAGAAGTTTTAATATCAAGAACAATTTGGTCAAAAGTAATGAGAGAGAAATGTTCCCCATTTGCCAAAGGACCAAAAATACCAAAGGGCACTGATTTCAAATGACTGGAGAAAGCAGCATCATCAATGCAAGGTAAAATCTTTTTAAAGGCAGCAAGTGATTAAGATCTGGAATATACTGTGCGAGGATATGGTTGAGGGAGTTTCAATCATGGTTTTCAAAATGGAATTAGATCATTCTTTGAAGGGAGAAAAGGCAGTAGAGTGGGACGAGATGAGGTTTCCTTGCAGAGATATGCCATGATGATGACAGGATATCTGGCCTCTTCTATGCTGTAATCACTATGATTTTATACAAGAGACTGTTCTTTTAAATATATAAACAGTAAGCTTAGGTGCAGAACCATGTCCTGCATCAACACAAACTAATTGTTAATTTAGGTTATTTATAAGGGCAGTGGCTTTCAAATTCGTGTGAAATCATCTACAAAAATCTTGAAAATAATCGAGCATCCGTAAAACAGGAGTGACTAAGCAAAAGGAAAATAGCTCTCATTACTATTTTAAAGAAAAGTAAACAAATATTGATATCTGATCACAATCTACCACTCAGTGGTCTGATGTATTTGAAATACCTTCCCCAAAATAAACTTGTCCACAATCACACATAAAAAGTGCTAACAGATAAGATGGCACCCCAATTTCAGAGGTGAATTTCTGCCAAACTGTCCGAGAGATGGCAGGTACCACGCTAATGCGGAGATAAGAGAAGCACAAGGTTAAGAGGCTTTAGCAGTCAGTTTCAGATCAAATTTGACAGAAGAAAAGGCAAAGACCAGATTAGCAGACATCTCTTTTAATTGAAAGCTTGGAGAGTTTTTAAAGCAACATAGAAATAGTCTGGTAGCCAAGTCACTGCGGTGCTGACAAAAAGATATGACAGGGTAAACAGTCACAGCTTCCTGACACTCCAATCAAGAGGGTCCAAGCTGAGCCATTTTGGAACAATTCAGAGCGCCTTTGAGAAACAGCCAACATCTCAACTCCGACTGCCACTCGGTGACCAAATACTGGTCTGCACAAGAATAAGTTAGCGATTTCATTCAATACAGCCTCCTATACTCACTACTTCACAAAAAGAGGACAAAAATTAAGCTCGACAGTCAAGTACAATACCGAGGGAAGATGGTATTGTTGGAGATGCCCATCATTAGGACGAGGCCTTGAAACAAAGCTCAGTCTGCTCTCAATAGAGGACATAGAACCATTCAGCACAAGAAAGGGCCAGAGAGTTTTCAGAAGATTTGTAGCTCAGGTTGAGGTTCTGGGTGTAGGTTTGCTCACTAAGCTGGAAGGTTCATTTTCAGACATTTCGTCACCGTACTAGGTAACACCTTCAGTAAGCCTCCAGACAAAGGCTCACGAAAGATGTGTCCTAGTATGGTAATGAAATGTCTGAAAATGAACCTTCCAGCTCAGCGAGCATACCTACGCCCACAAGGAAGGGCCCTTTGGCCCACAATGTCGTATCAAACATGACAACAAATTAAACTAATCCCATCTCCCTACACTTGGTCCATATCCTATCATATCTGCCTCCACTATCACCACCCCTGGCAGCATGTTCCAGACTCCTACCACTCTGTAGGATTCTTGCCCCTCACATCATCTTTGAACTTTCCCCCTCTCACCTTAAATGCATGCCCCCTAATTGTCGACATTTTGACTCTGGAAAAATGATTCTGACCATCGACTCTAACCATGCATCTCAATTTTATAGACTTCTATCAAATCTCCCCTCAGCCCCTGCCACCAGAGAGAAAACAACCCAAGTTTTTTTCTCGCCTCTCCTTATTGCTCTACCCTCTATTCCAGGAGCATTCTGGTAAATCTCTTCTGCACCCTCTCCAAAGCCACTACATCCTTCCTGTAACATGATGAGCAAAATTGAGCACAATACTTAAGCATTGCCCATCTGCAACATGGCATCCTGACTCTTGTACTCAATTCCCTGATCAATAAAGGCAAGCATGCCATAAGCCTTCTTTACCATCCTACCTGCTTGCGTGGCTCAAGGAGACAAAGAAAGAACTTATTCACTACTTTGAGGATCTCCTTCAGCATTCTGGTCAATATTTATTCCTCAAACAACCCACAGAAACAGATTACATTGTCATTTTTCACAGTCTGTCCTTTGAAATGAGGATGACATTGCCAGGCTGCATGATGTGATCCTTCAAGTGACTCAGCAAGCTCAGCCTGAAACAACTACTGTTAGAAGACAGGGGACAGTGGTTGCTCTGAAAAATTGGTGTACTCAAGCCAGGATTCTATTTTCTGCCTTCTTCCATTAGCTTTCCTCAGTTTATGCAGTCAATTTCAGGCTGGGTTGGGGCTTGATGGTCGACGTGCTGCTCGAAGATAGGAGGCAGAAAGAGGCAAAGCTATTTGTAGTAGGCCTCAAAAAAAAACTGACTAAAGGACAAAACAGCAGTGGTCACCAAGCATGTGCACTTTCCATCATATCAAGAGATTTCTAAAATTGTCCCAAGTATACTTGATCTCTGGTAAGATGATAAACAAAACCTGAAAGTTAAGATTTCTGGTGAGTTTCGGATAGAAATTCTGAATATTCGTCCCACCCCTTCAAAGCATTTTTGCTGCCAAACACAAATATTGTTTGGCACAAGCCAAAGTCTAAATATGATACTGACACATTAGACATCAGCTGCAGCATTTCAAAAAAGTTAGAAATTTAACATCTTTTCACATTAACATAAGATGCAGGGTTAGTTTACAGAGGCAAAAAGACAGCACAGATTAGTTTAAAACATGCCAGTCAACGTGCACATATCTTGGATGAGATGATGCAGTTCTCAACACAAAATTATACAAATGGCTCACTAAATTGAAATGTGGGAATCATGTTCCTCCAGCATGCACTACTTAACTGAACTGCGCAATTACTGTGCTTTTCCTGAGAAATTAGGTTTAGTCATGACTTGCAAGCTCTTGTTTTACTACTATGTTAGATTGTTACCAGATTTAGAAGCAATTTTACATTGTACATGGAAATTACAATTACAATTAACAGACTTTATAATGAGCTTTCGTACTTAAAGAACCCTAATGCTCCAAAATATTCCACTAAAAATTTCTTCTCCTGTTCTCAGTTATAGCGGCATAGAAATGTACAGCATGGAAACAGACCCTTCGGTCCAACTCGCCCAGGCTGACCAGATATCCCTACCTCATCTGGTCCCACTTGCCAGCAATCGGCCCATCTCTCTCCAAACCTTTCCTATTCATAAACCCATCCAGATGCTTTTTAAATGTTGCAGTTGTACCAGCCTCCACAACTTCCTCTGGCAACTCATTCCAAACACCTACCACCCTCTGCGTGAAAAAGTTGTCCCAAAGGTCTCTTTTATATCTTTCTCCTCTCAACCAAAACCTATACGCTCTAGTTCTGGACTCTCCTCCTCCCCCCCCCCACCACTCCTGAAAAAAGACTTGGTCTATTTACGCAAAATATGTCGGGCCTTTGAAGAAACTTCTTTCCAGTCATTTCCATTGGCAGCAGTGAAGAGTGCCTCAGGTTTCTCAGCACTCAGAGCCCAGAGGCTGAGCTGAATGTGAAGATGGAAAGCATACTGCAGCAATACTGAAGTGGATTGATGAACTGTGTTCGTGATGAACTAGAGGGCAGTTGAGCACAGTTATTTTCTCAGTAAGTTTCTGTAATGTGGAAAGTGCAGCCTGCAAAGGTGTAAATAAAACCAACAGCAGCTTTCCAAAGAGGATTGGATGGATACTTAAAGAGGAACAATTGCTTGTATTATGTTGGACTGATTGGATCGCTCCTCTGAGAAGATAGCACTGAGGGCACGAATGGCCTCCTTCTGAGAATGCTGAAATCCTTCATTTTAATGACAACAAAATAATGTCAGTGTGATAACGTTCATTGACAGATCAAACACGATATTGAGTTTAGCTCACTGGATCAGTCAAACTGAAACACTCACAAATTTATGACAGACGAGCAATCCGTCATCATTCTCATTTATTGGGAAAGTGGTTACTGGAGACAGGCTCCCCTTCTCTATTCGTTTACACCCAGTGACAAACTCAAATGTCTTTTCTCAATTAAACCTACCAGCTTCTCGCTTGTGAGGTGACCTCTCTTCCCAATCATACATGGGAGTCTAATCCCACTCACGGCCTAGGGGAAAGGCATTCCTGAACCTTGCACAAACTCATTGGCATTATCTTAATGAGAGGTCGGCTCTGTAACCTCAACAGAACAATACCACTTCAAGCCAAGTCTTAGAATCATAGAGATGTACAGCACAGAAACAGACCCTTCGTTCCAACTCATCCATACGAACCAAACATCCCAAACCAATCTCATACCATCTGCCAGCACCCGGCCAATATCCCCCCCAAACCCTTCCTATTCTTATACCCATCCGAATGCCTCTTAAATGTTGCAACTGTGCCAGCCTCCACCACTTCCTCTGGCAGTCCATTCCACACACGCACCACCCTCCGTGAAAAAGTTGCCCCTTTTATATCTTTCCCCCTCACCCTACAACATATGCCCTCTAGTTCTGGACTTCCGGATCCCAGGGAAAAGATTTTGTCTATTTACCCTATCCATGCCCCTCATGATTTTATAAATCTCTAAGGTCACCCCTCAGCCTCCGATGCTCCAGGGAAAACAGCCCCAGCCTATTCAACCTCTCCCAAAAGCTCAAATCCTCCAATCCTGGCAACATCCTTGTAAATCTTTTCTGAACCCTTTCTAGTTTCACAACATCCTTCTGATAATTCAATGCCGATAAATGTGAGGTGATTCACTTTGGGAAGAATAACAGGAAGGCAGAATACTGGATCAATGGAAAGATTCTTGACGGTGTGGATGCGCAGATGGATCTTGGAGTCCATGTCCATAGATCCTTGAAAGTTGCCATCCAGTTTGATAGTACTGTTAAGGTGGCATACGGTGTGTTAGGTGTTATTGGTAAAGGGATTGAGTTCCGGAGCCGTAATGGCATGCTGCAATTATACACTAGTTCCGCCGCACTTGGAATATTGTGCATAGTTCTGGTGACCCCATTACAGGAAGGTTGTGGAAGCATGGAAAAGGTGCAGAGGAGATTTACCAGGATATTGCCTGGTCTGCAGCAAGGTCTTATGAGGAAAGGCTGAGACACTTGGGTCTGCTCTCATTAGAGAGAAGGCGACAAAGAGTGGTAGAGACATACAAGATGATCAGAGGATTAGATAGGGTAGACAGTGAAAGTCTTTTTCCTAGGATGATGATGTCAGCTTGTACAAGGAGGCATAGATTAGATTAGATTAGATTAGATTAGATTACAGTGTGGAAACAGGCCCTTCGGCCCAACAAGTCCACACCGACCCGCCGAAGCGAAACCCACCCATACCCCTACATTTACCCCTTACCTAACACTACGGGCAATTTAGTATGGCCAATTCACCTGACCCTGCACATCTTTGGACTGTGGGAGGAAACCGGAGCACCCGGAGGAAACCCACGCAGACACTGGGAGAATGTGCAAACTCCACACAGTCAGTCGCCTGAGGCGGGAATTGAACCTGGGTCTCTGGCGCTGTGAGGCAGCAGTGCTAACCACTGTGCCACCGTGCCGCCCACGAATAGCATAGCTACAAATTGAGGAGTGATTGATTTAAGACAGATGTCAGAGGCAGGTTCTTTACTCAGAGTGGTAAGGGCATGGAATGCCCTACCTGCCAATGTAGTTAGCTCAGCCATGTTAGGGGCACTTAAACAAACCTTGGATAAGCACATGGATGAGGATAGGATAGTGTAGGGGGATTGGCTTAGATTGGTTCACAGGTTGGTGCAACGAGGGCCGAAGAGCCTGTTCTGCGCTGTACACTTCCACGTAGGAGGGACAGCAGAACTGCACACAATATTCCAACAGTGGCCGAACCAATGTCCTGTACATCCGCAACATGACCTCCCAACTCCTGTACTCGATATTCTGACCAATAAAAGAAAGCATTCCAAATGCCTTTTTCACCATCTTATCTACCTACGACTCTACTCTCATGGAGCTATGAACACACACTCAAAGTCTCTTTGTTCAGATACTCCCTAGGACCTTACCATTAAGTGTGTAAGTCCTGCTAAGATTTGCTTTCCCAAAATGCAGCACCTTGCATATATCTGAATTAAACTCCATCTGCTACTCCTCAGCCCACTAGTCCATCTGATAAAGATCCTGCTGTAATCTGAGGCAACCTTCTTCACTGTCCACTACATCTTCAATTTAAATGATTTATATAAATGATGAAAAGTAGTGGACCCAGCACCAGTCTGAAAAACAAACCTCCTCCACCACCCTCTATCGCCTACCTTTGAGCCAGTTCTGTATTCAAATGGTGAGTTCTCCCTGTATTCTGTGAGATCTAACCTTGCTAATCAGTCTTCTATGGAGAACCTTGTCAAATGCCTTACTGAAGTCCATATAGATCACATCTACTGCTCTGCTCTCATCAATCCTCTTTGTTACTGCTTCAAAAAAACTCAATCAAGTTTGTTAGACATGATTTCCCACAGACAAAGCCATGTTGACTATCCCTAATCAGTCCTGCCCCTCAGGATTCCCTACAAAAATGTGCCCACCACCGAGGTCAGGCTCACCGGTCTATAGTTCCCTGGCTTTTCCTTACCACCTTTCTTCAACAGTGGCACCACGTTTGCCAACCTCCAGTCTTCCTGCACCTCACCTGTGACTATCGATGATACAAATATCTCAGCATGGGGCCCAGCAATTACTTCTGTAGCTTCCCACAGAGGACTAGGGTACACCGATCAAGTCCTGGGGATTTATCCACTTTTATGTGTTTCACGATATCCAGCACTTCCTCCTCGGTAACCTGGACATTTGTCAAGATGTCACCATCTATTTCCCTACAGTCTATATCTTCCATGTCCTTCTCCACAGTAAATACTGATGCAAAATACTTGTTTAGTATCTCCCCCATCTCCTGCAGCTCCACACAAAGGCCGCCTTGTTGATCTTTGAGGGGTCCTATTCTCTCCCTAGTTACCCTTTTGTCCTTAATGTATTTGTAAAAACTCTTTGGATTTTCCTTAACCCTATTTGCCAAAGCTATTTCATGCCCCCTTTTTACTCTCCCGATTTCTCTCTTAAGTATACTCCCACTGTCTTTACACTCTAAGGATTCACTCGATCTATCCTGTCGATACCTGAGATACGCTTCTTCCTTTCCACTTCAGGTGCAAGTACCGAGGGACAGATTCTGCAGTACAAGTTCTTGGGGAAAGATAGAACAATAAGGAAATAAAAAGATTACAGATTGTACAAATAAATTAGAAAGCAGAGAAATAAGAAGTTCAGAGCAATACTCCTTCCAACCCAGCTGGCACCTAGCCTCTTCAGCCAGTGTGTGGTGGGTCTGTGGAATTCATTGCCACGGAGCCCAGCGGAGGCTGGGAGGTTAAGTGTCTTCAAGGCAGAGATTGATTCTTAATCTCGCAAGGAATTAAGGGAGACGAGGGGAGTGCGGGTAAGTGGCGTTGAAATACCCATCAGCCAGGATTGGTGGAGTGGACTCAATGGGCCGAATGGCCTTAGTTCCACTCCTGTGTCTTATGGTCTTTTTCTTAACCAAACCCTCAATTTCTCTAGTCATCCAGCATTCCCTACACCTAACAGTGTTTCCTTTCACACTAATAGGAATATACTTTCTCTGGACTCTCAACTTATTTCTGAAGGCTTCCCATGTTCCAGCCATCCCTTTACCTGTGAACATCTGTCCCCACTCAGCTTTTGAAAGTTCTTGCCTAATATTGTCAAAATTAGCCTTCCTCCAACTTAGAACTTCAACTTTTAGATCCGGTGTATCCTTTTCCGTCACAATTTTAAAACTAATAGAATTATGATCACTAGCCCCAAAGTGCTCCCCCACTGATACTCAGTCACCTAGCCTAGTTTATTTCCCAAGAGTAGGTCAAGTTTTGCACCTTCTCTAGTAGGTATATCCACATACTGAATCACAAAAGTTTTCTTGTACACACTTAAATTCCTCTCCACCTAAACCCTTAACACTACTGCAGTCCCAGTCTATGTTTGGAAAGTTAAAATCCCCTACCATAACCACCCTATTATTCTTACAGATAACCGAGATCTCCTTACAAATTTGTTTCTCAATTTCCCTCTGATTATTAGTGGGTCTATAATACAATCCCAATAAGGTGATTATCTCTTTCGTATTTCTCAGTTTCACCCAAATAACTTCACAGTGTATTCCCAGAAATACACTCTGTCAGCACAGCTGTAATGGTATCCTGTACCAAAAACGCCACTCCCCTCCTCTTTTGCCTCCCTTTCTATCCTTCCTGTAGCATTTGTATCCTGGAACATTAAGCTGCCAGTCCTGTCCATCCCTGAGCCACGTTTCTGTAATTGCTATGATATCCCAGTCCCATGTTCCTGACCATGCCCGAGTTATCTGCCTTCCCTGTTAGGCCCCTTGCATTGAAATAAATACTGTTTAAATTATCAGTGCTACCTTATTCTCTGGTTTGTCCCTGCCTGTCCTGACTGTTTGACACTTTTTCTCAACTGAACCAGTCTCAGATTGATCTCTTTCCTCACTATCTTCTATCCATTCCCCCTGCCACCTTACTAGTTTAAATCCTCCCAAGCAGCTGTAGCAAATCTCCCTGCCAGTATATTCATCCCCTTCCAATTCATGTGCAATCCATCCTACAGGCCACTTCTACCCCAGAAGAATTCTAATGATCCAAAAATATGAATCCTCCTCCCATAAACCAGCTCCTGAGCCATGTATTCATCTGTTCTATCCTCCTATTCCTACCCTCACTAGCTCGTAGCACTGGGAGTAATCCAGATATTACTACTCTCGAGAGTCCTTTTTAAATTCCTGCCTAACTCTATATTCTCTCTTCAGAATCTCACCCTTTTCCTTTCCTATGTCACTGGAACCAATATGTGCAATGACCTCCTGCTAAGCCCTCTCCCCCTTGAGAACATTCTGCACTCTTGCTGAGACATCCTTGATCCTGGCAACAGAGAGGCAACATACCATTCTGATTTTTCGTTACTGGCCACAGAAACATCTGTCTGTGCCTCGGACTAGAGAGTTCCCAAACACAATCGATCTCTTGGAACCCGACATACTCCTCATTGCATGAGAGCCAATCGCAATACCAGAAACTTGGCTGTTCATTTTTCATTCCCTTGAGAATCCATCACCCCATATATTTTCCAAAACAGCATACTTGTTTGAAATGGGGACAGCCAGAGAAGACTCCTACACTACCTGTCTGCCTCTCTGAACTTTCCTAGAGTTAACCCTTCAACCTGACTGTATCTGTGACCTTTCTCCCCTACTATAACTGCTATCCATCACATCCCCTTGCTCTTGTAAATTCCTCATTGCCTCTGTCGCTCCAACCGATCCATTTGATCAGATAGGATTTGTAACCAATGACATTATTGCAGATATAATCTTCCATAACATGTCAACTCTCCCTAAATTCCCACATCCGATAGAAAGATCGCATCACTCTTAGGGCCATTTTTGCCTCTTCCAATCTACAGACTCAGAAAATAGTACTGTCTTAGTCCTCTACAAAACACTGCTCCAGGCTACCTTAATACTTATGGCTTATATTTTTAGATTTAATCAAGAGACATATCTCAATAAAACAATCAAGAAAGAACCCACTCTACTCACGACTGCAGATTTACAGCAAGGCTATACTTAAAACTATTCACTTATCTGTTTCTGTGCTGTGACCCCTCCCAAACAGGTTCCTCCAAGATCAGTTGTGAATTGTGGAAATTTTCCTAGACGCACTCCTATGTCCAGCGATACATGAATTCAACAGCAAAGGCTGTAACTGCGCAAGTTCACCGCTGTACCAGTTAGCAGAGTGGGTTTCTTTCTTTCTCTCCCTCCTGCACTGACCTGACCACGTGCTGCCTTTGTCTGTGCCTCTCCTGTGCCAATGTTTTGACTTTTGCTTCCTCCAAAGTTCCAAAACAATGCAACAGCATATAAAACAGTAATGCTGCTCCTGGAATTCGAGGAAATCACCTCCAACACCTAAAATACTTCAAAAAGTAGCCGGTTACAACCAGAAATCTTTCCCTTCCTCTATCTTGGATTACCCATTGCAGATCTTTACAAGACTATATAGATATTATTTGAACAATTAAACAGCTTTAAATCAACACATGGCTCCTTAAGAGTCAACTGCCTTCTTGCATCTTGTACATGTGAATCGAGATGGAATTAGCTCGCAGATCTGTAATGATTTCAGTGAATAGCAGAGGAGCCTTGTGGGGCTAAATAATCTCAATTACCATCAGGAGAGTATGATTCCAAGTTTGGTCCGATCGCATTTCCAACTAGAGTCACTGTCCATTGATTAGGAAACATCTGATTTTCTCCAATTAAGACCAGGGACAAACGCAGTATATTGTAGCAGTTTGGCTGAAAATGGCTAACTCTCAAAAACCAGGCATTGCAACAGCATTCAAAGCCACCAGTTAAAGCAGTACCATTATACATATCTTTACCATTAATGATAAAGAACTTGCATTCCAATGAGTGCCTTTTATGGCCCTGTAATTCAAAAATGTTTCAAAACCAATTTGTGCAGTAAAATCTTATTAACAAGAGATTTGTTGACATGGCTGAAGAATAAATGCAAGTCATATCGTAGAACAAAAGAGAAGTGCAGCACAGGAACAGGCCCTTCCGCCCTCCAAGCCTGTGCCAATCATTATCCTCTCATTAAACTAAAAAACAAACTTTCTGCCCTTATCCAATCCATATCCCTCTATTCCCTTCCTATTCATGTAACCATCCAAATGCCTCTTAAATGTCACCAACGTGCCTGATTCTGGCAGTGCATTCCAGGCGCCTACCACTCTGCATGAAAAACTTCCCTCGCACATCTCCCTTAAACTTTCCCCCTCGCACCTTGAACCTGTACCCTCTTGTAATTGAAATTTCAACCCTGGGAAAAAGCCTGGACAATTCTCTACCTTTTTCTCCTTTCTTTCTCTCTGCTCCACCCCCACCATCTCTCTCTCTCTCTCCCTTGTGTCGCCACCACCCCCACCCCTGTAATTCTACATGATGTACATTTCACATACATTTAAGAACTCATTCTGCAGGTGATATCTTCAACTTCTCAATACTGCAGTTAGTCTAAATTGTGTTTTCGGCACAGGCCTTGCCCTCTGGGGAGACAGTCTCTGATACATATCTGGGACAATGAACTTAAGTAAACAAAAGCACAATAAAAACTATCATTTGTTAGTCCTCAGAATAGGATTTCCCTTCATGAAATTGAGAAAGAAATATAAACTATTGGCCTTCTTGTAAACTGGCACCAATGTGCTTCAGGATAAATGAATGCAAGTCAATAAACTGTGGTGCTTTTCCAGTAGACTTCTTCTGATCCTTTTAATTCTGCTTCACAAATTATTTCTATTACAAACACCAAAATCCATGCAGAGATTGCATGAGCCGCTACATAGAACAAACAGGCAGACAACTACCAATCCACTTTCATGATCAACTAGCCACTAAATGCCACAACCAACTATCCTTAGTATCTATACAAACCGACAAGGATCACAAATTGGACTGGGACAACACAACAATAATAGGACAAGTCAAATAGAGGACAGCCAGAGAATTCTTAGAAGCTAGGCACTCATCCACAGACTCCATCAATAAACATGTTGAGGTCGACGCAATATACTGACCACTGATACAAACTGTAACCGGCACCCGAGCTATAAAACTTTACACAAACCTTGCATTTACTAGTGTTACATCCCAATGTGCTATATAAACTCCACATAACAGAACTGCCCAGGCATAACATCAATCCAAAACTTCAGGAACAATGTCTAAAATTATACTGCTTCAAGGTTTTTTTTTATTTCTAGTGGGCACATTTCACACTGTTCATTGAAATCCTGATGACAAATTTGGGGAAATACTTTCATACTGTAATGGATGCTTTAAATCTTTAAAGCATGAGTGAAAATTCAATTTAGGAGATACATAAATCTTTTGAATTGTAAGTCGCTGCTAAAAGTTAAGAATTTTAAAGTTTAATTAAAACTGCAATAAGGCACAATGTCCACCAAGTCACAAACAAATATTGGACAATTTAGTGTTACTCTATTATTTTAGGTGCTCAGCTCCCAAAGCTTAGTAAAGGTCAACAACCTTTTATCTGAAATCCGGAAATCTGAAAAGCTCCGAAATCCGTAGGTTTTGTCGTGAAGTTTTTTTTCTCATTAACAAGGTTGTTTGGTGCGAAAACAGTTAACCCAACTCCAAACCCACTCGATGCGTGTCACTCAAATGCGACATGGGTGGGCGTGGTCCAGCACTGGCAGGCCTCAATTCTGTCTCAGTGATCATAGTACTCAGTCTGCAGTTCAGTAAGATATTTTTAAATTTCACCTTCAAACTGTCACTTATTCTGAAATTGAAAAAATTCTGAATTCCGAAAACCAGCTGATTCCGAGCATTTCGCTAAAGGATTGTGTCCCGGTACTGTAGCACCTCACACATTTAGATTACATTTAGATTACATTACAGTGTGGAAACAGGCCCTTCGGCCCAACAAGTCCACACGGACCCGCCGAAGCGTAACCCACCCATACCCCTACATTTACCCCTTACCTAACACTACGGGCAATTTAGCATGGCCAATTCACTTGACCTGCACATCTTTGGACTGTGGGAGGAAACCAGAGCACCCGGAGGAAACCCAAGCAGACACGGGGAGAACGTGCAAACTCCACACAGTCAGTCACCTGAGGTGGGAATTGAACCCGGGTCTCTGGCGCTGTGAGGCAGCAGTGCTAACCACTGTGCCACCGTGCCAGCAACTTTCATTTGAGTTAAAATGAGAATGTGTACAGGGTATGAGCAGATTGGGAAAGAGTTGGGTTTTGAGTTTTTGTGAAACAAGAGGTTCAGCTGAGCATGACTCACATCAGATAACTTGCAGTTAATGGGGTGCTGGAGGCAAGGGTAATGGGTTAAACAAGGTGGAAAAGCATTCATTATGTAGAGCCATTTAACAATACTGAAAGCATTAAGTATGTAAAGTCACTTAACAAGGGGAAAGTATTCATTCTATGAAGCCAGTTAACGAGGTCAAGAAGATTCATTGTGGAACAGCAGATGGCTTAATCTTTCCTATTGATACTCGTTGATTCTAACAGTCACCCAATCAATATGTATGTTGCTTTATCTGGATGCTCTTCCGTATAAATGACTATATAATTCATTAAGAAACTGCTGTTCCAGAGAAGACGGAGAAGACTAGTGAATCAGTGGTTAGCACTGTTGCCTTACAGCACTAGGGCTCTCTCTCCAGGGCCCTGAATAAAAATTAAAGATTAAAACTATACTGTGTCTCTGAGTGCTTTGCTTCGACTGAGGGGGAAAACGGCGGGACGTTAAAAGTAGAAAGTGAACTTTCAACCTCAAATAGCTACATGCAAAAGCACTGACCTTTCACCTCAAACTCAAAGTTCAAGAACAATCCTAGCCGATGAGTTGACTTTTGGGCTACTAAGCAAAAATAATTGAATTCGTTCTACCTCAGCTCTCAGGCAGCATGGAAACATATTGCAGAGCCTGTAATTTAGTAGGAACAATAATCTCAACACAGCAGAAATAAAGCAATAAAAACAGAAGTTGCTGGAAAAGCTCAGCTCAGCAGCATCTGCGAAGAGAAATCAAAGTTAATGTTTTGGGTCTGGTGACCCTGCTGAACCCAAATTGTTAACTTCGATTTCTCTTCACAGATGCTGCCAGACTGGCTGAGCTTCTCCAGCAACTTCAGTATTTTGTTTCTGATTTACAGTATCCACAATTCTTTCTGGTTTTAGTCAGAAACAAAGCAACAGAGAAATTTACACAGGTGTATTTTGAGAATGATTTTGAGAGGGCAGCATGATATTAAGACAAAGCATGGACTTTGCTCTGAAACTGCTCGTTCTGAACCCAACTTGGGACGATTGATTGTTGGCACAAAATCAAGAGCGTTCCACTCCAAGACTGATATACAGCAAGATAAAATTCACCTGATTTGTTTTTAAATGGATGTTACACCAAACAATTCTTGGTCAAGAATTTGTCTTTGGATAAACAGTCTTAGTTTGTGGATAGAAATGAATGCACATCTTGCAACGTAAACATACCAGAGTGCAGAACTATGTTGGTGGGATAATACTGTTGGTGCCGATCTATGTGCGATCAGCTGCTTTTCTACTTCTGTTAGCAAATAAATTATCCACAGAAGTAACACAGGCAATTTATGCAATAAATGACGACCCAGCACACAACAGCAACCTGATGTAATATGCACCATACACCTTATTATGTTCTTCCAAACACACATGCAAATAAGACAGACATTTAACCGCAAGACATCACACTGAATAGAGTTAAGTTTTACTGTTGTCAAAAAAATTCATAATTGGTTGATAATCAAGAGTTCTCATGCTAAAATTGTGGAATAAATTTGGGGGGGGGGGGGGGGGGGGGAAGAACAGGAACAAAAAGAGTTCATTCGTTGTACTAAAATTCTGAACGACAAATATTTGAATATAATATGTGAAAATGGAAATCTGATACTGAAAACTTAAATTCTGCGTCAAATGGACTTCAAAATAGCCATTGCGTGTTTCCAGAAGAGATACATTTTAAAGTCAGTTACAAAATACTAGCTAAAACAAAAGACATCTGCAAAAATCTTGTGCAATATTCTACACTTTGAAACAATTATGCCAATTAGGAGGTAGCAAGTTTGTTGATATTCACCTGTAGCAGATAACCACTGATAATGACCCTGCAACAGACACTTTTCATCCAAGTTGCACTGATAAAACACCAAAACTTTCTCAACAATGTAACCTGATAAGGAGTAATAACTGTACAAGAGCTGGGGAAGTGACCAAAGGAATGGTGAAAGGTTTCTTAACAGAATCTTATTAGCTGCAGGCATCCTGAGACAAACAAAGGCTTCTTTTCAGTATAAAAGAATTTAAGACTATTTTCACTCTACTTGCTTCTTCTCCTGGTCTGCAACAATAATTACAAAGATTGAAATTAATCTAGAAAGTGTTAGATTTACCCAACTGCCCCCAAGGCAGACATGCCAACAAAACGTGTGCAGAGGAGAAACCAAACATTTAGCTCTTAATGTATAGCACAAGCATGCGATTTTTGCCTCTCCTTGGAGAGGACTGAGCAATTTCACAAAATTAACCACCCAGTAAGCAAGCAAATCAAACAACCAACTAATTAAGTTACATAATTTAGTGAGACATGTTTGATGCCCAAATACATTAAACAAGACATCACAAGAGGTACTGAGCTTTCAAACATTACCCATACAACAGAAAAAGTTCTCATAAGCCACCTGAACAGCAAGTTACTGACATACTTACATGTGAATAGGAGATGTAGATCATTAGGTCCTGCAAGCCTGGTCACCATTCAATACGATCATGGCTAATCAGTTTGTTCTGAATTCCACATCCGATCCATCCCTCATAACCTTTAATTCCTCAGATATTTGAGAAGATTTGCAGCTGAGGTCGAGGTTTAGGTTGCAAGTTTGCTTGCTCAGCTGGTAGGTTTGTTCTTAGACATTTCATCACCATGCAAGGTAACATCATCAGTGAGCCTCCAGCAAAGCACTTGTGTTCTTCTGTCCTGCTTTCTGTGTGTGTCTCTTGGTCTGTTACTGTGGGTATTATCACTTCCAGTTCTTTTTCTCAGGAGATTGGTAAATGGGGTCCAAATCAAAGCGTTTATTGATGGAGTTCAGATTTGACGCCAGGCGTCCAGGAATTCCCGTGTCTTTTTTTAGCCGTCCTAGGATGGACAAGTTGTCCCAGTTGAAATGGTGTCCTCCTTTGTCTGTGTGTAAGGATACTAGTGATAGCTGGTCTTGTCTTTTAGTGGCTAGCTGGTGCTCGTGTATCTTGGTGGCTAGTTTCCTGCCTGTCTGTCTGATTTAGTGTTTGTTATTGCATGGTATTTTACACATGATATGTGTTGGTACATGGCCCTTTAGGTTCATTAGTAGCTGTTTCAGTATGTTGGTAGGTTAGTGGGCTACCATGATGCCAAGGGGTCAGAGTACTCTGGTCATCATGTCAGAGAGGTCTTTGATGTATGGTAGTGTGGCCAGAGTCTCTGGGTGTGTTGTATCTTCCATGTTTGAGTTCATTGTTAAACAATCAGCAGACTGTGCTAATCAGTACCTGTTATTCTTGAATACATTGTACAGGTATTTTTTTTCTGCTGTTAGTAGTTCCTGGGTGCTGCAGTGGGTTGTGACCCATTTAAATAATGTCCTGATGCAGCTCAGTTTGTGGGTGTCAGGATGATTGCACCTGTAGTTGAGTAGGTGTCATATACATAGCGGACTCAAAGCTTGGGTTGGATTGTGGGGAGGGATGTTCATTCTAGTCTCTGCATAACTGCTTCTGCTAAGAATCCGGACATTGGTGATCCCATGGGTGTCCCGTTGATCTGTCTGTAGGTCTTGTCGTTGAAAGTGAAGTGGATAGTGAGGCACAGATTACTAGTTTGAGGATGCTGTCCTTGTTAATGGAGTTGGTGCTGCCTGGTGTTTGTGCCCTTGGTTTGTCAAGTAATGAGGTCAGTGTTTCTTTGGCCAGGGTGAGGTTAATTGATGTGAATAAGGCCATCATGTCGAAGGAAACCATGACTTCATTGTCTTCTATCGTGGCATCTTGATGATGTTCAATAATTCTTGGGTGGAGTAGATGGAGTGGCACAAGTTTTCTACTAGGTATTTCAGTTTAGAGTGAGGTTTCTTTGCTCGTCTGTATGTCAGTGTGCCAGGAAGTGAGACTATGAGTCTGAGGGAGTTCTCTGGTTTGTCTACTTTAGGTACTCTGTAGAAACGGAGTGTGTTGGATCCAGTAGGTTTTGTTCTTTGGAGATCTGTCTTATTAATTGCACCTGTTTTGTGAGTTTCTTTAGTACAGCTGTGATACTGTTTTCTGGCCATCACCACCTGTTTGTACGTGTTGGTATCTGAGAGTAATAATTTCGCCTTTTCAGCGTACTGCATTCTGTTTATGACGACGGTCATGTGCTCTTTGTCTGCCACTAAGATTACAATGGTAAACCTAAAGGATCCTGTACCAACAGCCAGCAAAACGAATGTCATATACAAAATACCCTGCAAGGACTGCAACAAACACTACATCAGACAGACAGGCAGGAAATTAGCCACCAGGATACACGAACAGCAACTAGCCACCAAAAGATAAGACCAGCTATCACTAGTATCCTCACACACAGATGCAGGAGGACACCACTTTGACTGGGACAACACATCCATCTTAGGACAGGCTAAACAAAGGCACGCACGGGAATTCTTAGAGGTCTGGCATTCAAGTCGGAACTCCATCAATAAACACATTGATTTGCACCCCATTTACCAACCTGAGAAAAAGAACTCGAAATGATATCACCCATCTTAAGAAACCTAGACACAGATAGGAAGCAGGACAGAACATCAGCACTTCACCGAAGGCTCATTGATGATGTTACCTAGCATGGTGACAAAACGTCTGAGAACAAACCTACCAGCTCAGCAAGCAAACTTACAACATTTAATTCCTCTGTCAAACAACAATTATTGTTCTCTGCCTTAAAATATTCAGTGACCATATTTCCTGATGTCTATGTGCTTTAGTTCAATTTGAGGAGTCGACAAAGTCAGAAGTTAAATGACACCTGCTTATAATCCAGCAGATTTATTTGAAATCCCAAGCTTTCAAAGCTCCTGGTGTCAGGTGACTTCTGACATGTTTCCTGAGACAGGGTTACAAAGTTGCACAACTGTCAGAAAAAGAAACCTATATACAAAAAGAACAAAGCATTAATTTAAACTTTTAAGACAACACAGTCACTCCAGGTAGTAAGCTAGCTCAGGTAGTAAACCTCCTCTGCACTGCCTTAAACACATTTCTATCTTCCTTAAATAGGAAATCAAACATGAAAGTATTCAAGATGTAATCTCAGTACCTTGTATAACTGAAACATAAAAGTAATGAAGTTATGTTCAGTTTCGCTCAGAGTATAGCATTTCATTAGTTGCCTTAATCATAGGAATATTAGAATAGAGGTAGGCCATTCAGCACCTCAGACCGGTTTCACATTTGCCACACCTGCAGTCATACACTAGAATACCCAGATCCCTCTGCACCTCAATTCTATTTGCTCTCTACTTAATTAATATTCAATTTATTTATTCTTTCAGCCAACATGAACAATCTCACATTTTCCTCACATTACACTCCATCTAACAGATTTTTGCCCACTCACTCAGCCAAACTATATTAATCTGTATCCTTATGTCATCTTCACAACAGATGTTCCTGTTTATCTTTGTGTCACGTGCAAATTTAGGTCTTCATTCCCCTCATCTAAGTTACTGACATAAATTAAGAAAGGTTGAGGAGCACAACCTTTTGCAAGACCCCACTCATCATATCCTGCCTAACTCGAAAAGACTCATTCCTGCAATTTTCTGCCAGCCAACCAATCCATACTCAATTAACCTCCTACACCACAAGCTCCTACTTTGTACAATTATTTTATGTAGCACCATGCTTACTGGAAATCCAAGTACAGTACATCAATAGGCTTCTAGTTAACAACAGTGCATGTTACTCCTTCAAAAGAATTACAACAAATTAAACACTATTACCTTTTCACAAAAGCATACTGACTCTTCCTGATTAGAATCTTTCCAATTGCCATGTTACATCTCCCGAATACAGGCCTTGCGCTGCAGTTGTAGTGTCCCTAACTCCAGGCCAGAATATCCAGGTTCAAGTTACAGAGATGCATCATACCATGTATGAACCCCTTATTGATCAATCCTAAGACCTTCCCTATGACCAAGTCAAGCTATCTGGTGTAGTTTCCTGTTTTCTGCCTCTCTGAAAAGAGGGATTACATAGCTGCTACTTCATAGTTTGATGGAACCTTTGCAGAATCTAATGAATTTTGAAAATTAGCATCAATGTGTTTACTCTCTCATTAGCAGCCTCTCGAGATCTTAGGTTGAAGTCCCTCAGCACTCAGAGACATATCAATTGCAGCTCCATCAGTTTACTCAGTAGTACTTCCTTAGTGATTATAATCTTACCAAGTTCTTCTCTTCTTTCAACCTCCTGATTTACAGCTATTACTGGGATATTTTTGTATCATCTATAGGAAAAACACAGCAAAACACTTAATCATTACACGCACCATTTCTTTACTATCTACTCTTATTTGGCATGATTAATCTTTTAATCATTCTCCAGCATTCCTTGAATCCTGATCAATCATTGCACCTGCCACTCATCTTTGTCTATTAAAATGCTTTTTTCAAATTTGATGTTTGCTTCAAATTTTTTGATTAATAAGAATGATGGGTCCTCCCTTGGAATTTTTCACTATAGTTACAACATACTTATTCTGAATATTCTGAAATAGCCCCTTAAATATCTGCCACTGTTTCTCAATTAATTGATTCCCTACTCAGATCATTCATTAATCATGTTACATCAAACAATGCCAGGTATAATATCAACATTCTTTTGGGTGGTTCCAGATTTCTAGCTTAAGAAACACTGACAGCATTTTACTAATTTTCTATTAAGGCTCCCATTGCTAATGCAATATTTTCAATTTATATATAAATTAAATCACCCATGATTGTCATCCCCGTTTTATGATTACCCAATATTTCTGCTTGCCTACTTCTTCCAACATCATGGTTTCTGTCTGGTGACTTGTGGATCACTCCCATTTGTGACTTATATCCTCTACCATTCTAATCTCCACCCGAACTAATTTCTACATTCTGATCTCCTGAATTAAGGTTATCTTTCACTATTGCACCAACACCATCTTTGATAAGTACTCTCTCTCTCCGCTTTTGGCTAGTTTTTAAATCTTTTTGGGTGACCTCAATATTCAAACCTCACTGTCATCCTGCAGCAGTGTATCCATAATAGGCATCAAATCACATTTATCCACTTCAATGCGAACTATCAATTTGTTTACTTCATAAATTCTGCTCACATTCAGATGTGAGCCTTTTTATCTTTGTAGCCTCAAAGCTTGACTGCTACTATATTGTTACTTATTTTCCATCTGTCCCTTCTTAGCGTTATCTGGCCTTAATTTACTGCACTAAGATCTTGCTCTCCTGCTCAAATCTATCCCTTAATTTGTAATATTTACTTAAATTTGATCAGTAAGTCCTCGTAGTTTAATACCCTCTGAAATTCCTAGTTACGTAGCCTGCAGAAACACGAGCACGGTTCAAGTGGAGACCATCATAAAGGTACAGATCTCACTTCCATCAGTACTGGTGTTAATGTCACACAAACTAGAACTCACTTCCTCAACAGTTCCTCTTTCAGCCATACATCTACTTCTCTAATTACATTCATCTTATGCCAATTTATACATGAATCAAGTAATAACCCAGAGGGACCTCCTTTGCATTTTTTTTAAATGCATCGGATAAAACTCACTGATTTTTTTTCCAATAGGTGACTAAGATAGTGGACAGGGGAATGTCTGTAGATTTCATTTATATAGATTTCAGACGGCATGTGATAAAGTCCCACATAAGAGTCTGTTAACTAAGGTAAAAGCCCAGGGAATGGAGAGCAAATTACTGACATAGCTAGTAAATTGGCTGATTGGCAGACAGAAAGTAGGGATAATGGGTAGGTACTCAAATTGGTGGGATGTGACCAGCGGTGTCCCACAAGGATCTATGTTAGGGCCCCAATTATTCATATTATTCATTAATGACTTGGATAATGGCATAGAAAGTCATGTACCTAAATTTGCTGATGATACAAAGTTAGGCAGCACTTTATACAGTGTAGATGATAACATCAAATTGCAAAGGGATAAGAGTCATAGACTCAGAGCATGGAAACAGACCCTCCAATCCAACTTGCCCATTCTGATCAGGTTTCCCAAGCTAAACCAGCCCCATATCCCTCTGAGGAGAAAGTGAGGACTGCAGATGCTGGAGATCAGAGCTGAAAATGTGTTGCTGGAAAAGCGCAGGTCAGGCAGCATCCAAGGAAGAGGAGAATCGACGTTTCGGGCATAAGCCCTTCTTCAGGAATGATTCATTCCTGAAGAAGGGCTTATGCCCGAAACGTCGATTCTCCTCTTCCTTGGATGCTGCCTGACCTGCTGCACTTTTCCAGCAACACATTTTCAGCCCATATCCCTCTGAACCTTTCCCGTTCATATATCTGTCCAAATGTCTTTTAAATGTTGTAACTGTACCTACATTTACCACTTCCTCTCTCAGTTCATTATATATACACACCATCCTGTGAGAAAGAGTTGCCCCTCAGGTCCCTGTTAAATCTTTCCCCTCATTTTAAAACTATGCTGTCCAGTTTTGAATTCCCATACTCTGAGGAAAAGACCTTTGCAATTCACCTTACCTATGCCCCTCATGATTTTAAAAACCTCTATAAGCTCACCCCTCAACCTCCTACACTCCAGGGAAAAAAACATCTCAGCCTCTCCTAGTCCCAGGAAGGTCCTTGTAAATGTTTGCTGCACCCTTTCCAATTTAATAATATCCTTCCTCTCGTAGGGCAGCCAGAACCATGTGCAGTACTCAAAAAGTACCAACATCTTGTCCAGCCACATGGCGTCTCGACTCCTTGACTCAATGTGCTGACCAACTAAGCCAAGCATGCCAAACAGGTTCACTACCCGGTGTACGTGTGAGGCTATTTTCAAGGAAGAATGTACCTCCATATAATCAGTAGTGTGGAAACAGGCCATTCAGTGCAACAAGTCCACACAAACCCTCTGAACAGCATCCCCATACCCTAATCAACCTAACCTACATATCCCTAAACACTACAAGCAATTTAGCATGGCCAATCCATCTGGCTCGCACATCTTCGAACTTTGGAAGGAAACCAGAGCACCCAGCAGAAACACACGCAGACCTGGGGAGAATGTGCAACTCCACACAGTTGCCGAGAGTGCAATCGAACCCAGGTTCCTGGTGCTGTGAGGCAGCAGTGCTGACCATTGAGCACCATACCTGTAATCCCAAGGTCTCTGTTTGACAAGACCTCCAAGGGACCTACAATTAACTATGCAAGTCCTGCCCTGATTTGTCTTCCATGCAAGGTGCTGCATTTTATTAAACTATCTGGCTCCCCTTGACCAACTAGGTCATCTGATCAAGATCCCATTATACTCTCAGTTAACCTTCTTCACTGTACACTATCCCACCAATTTTGGTTACAAATTACACAACACCAGGTTATAGTCCAACAGGTTTAATTGCAAGCACTAGCTTCGGAGCGCATGTTTTCACTTCAGAGAAAAGTATGAAGGCACTCCAACTGTACTGTCCCTAACTACAACCACATTCTTATTTTACTGCTTGGATGATTCCCTGTTCTAGTGTCATGACCAATTAGCTCATCTATCTTCCATCACCACTCTAATTTCAAATAAGCTGAAAAAAACCTGCAAACTTGATGGATAATTACAAAGGCTAAGGCTATAGTCCTGTGGATCCCCTTACAGACCTGACCACTGACTAAATAAGAAGAACCTAAGGAATGTGACAACCTCCTGAAATAGCACCCTGTTAACTCTCCCATTTCCTAGCGTGTCAAAGAATCTGCCACCAGCTCAATAATTCTGAGCCAAAGTTCCTTACTTACAGCAAATGGGTTTGCTGAGGATCAAAGCATCACCCAGAGGCTCCCATATTTTGCAATCTGAGAACGTTATCTGTCTTTCCACACCTAGTGCATTAATTAATTGTTGATATAATTAAAAGCACACACCTCCCAATGTTTTTGAACTGTCAGTAAACTTTACAATATTGAAGACAATACAACACTTACAACAGTAGCAAAAAACTTACTTTTAATAAAACACTTATTTACCTGCTCCTCCTGCTATCTTAAACAGGAAATTAAATGGAGACTGAAAATAAGAGGATAAAACACGCCCTCAGCACCTTTCACCAATTTCCATATTCAGCATACTTTACTTGCTGCAGTAATTGTTTTTATTTACTTGTCGGACACCAGTATTTACTGTCCATCATTAGTTGCTCCTTCACATGGTGGTAGTGGTAAGCTGCCTTATTGAACCAATGCAAGGCAATCTACAGCATGTGGACGGCATTGCCCTTACTGAAAGAATTCCAGGATTTGACAATGAAGGAGTGGCGATATATTTCCAAGTCAGGACAGTCAGCAGCTTGGAGGGGAATTTCTAGATTGTGTCCCCCCATATATCTGCTACCTTCGCCCTTCCAGATGGACATGGTTGTTGGTTTGGAAGGTATTAAGAAACTTTAGTGAATTTCTGCAGGTCATCTTCCAGATAGTACACACTTTTGCTGAGCATCTGTGGTACACAGTGAATGTTTGTGGATTTGGTGCCAAAAAAGCAGGTTGCTGTGTCCTGGATGGTGTCAAGCTATGAGCGTTCTTGGAGCTGCATCCATCCAGGCAAGTGGGCAGGATTCCATCAAACTCCTGACTTGTGCTTTGTAGATGGTGGTCAGACTTTGAGAAGTCAGGTGTCAAGTTAAGCGCTGAACTATTCCTCATCTCCGAGCTGCTCTTGTAGCCACTGTGTTTATGTGATGGGTCCAGTTGAGTTTCTGCTCAATGGTAACCCTAGGATGTTGATAATGGGGGGATTCAGTAATGCCAACACCATTGAATCTTAAGGGGAGGTGGTTAGATGGGAGATGTTTATAACCTGGCTTGTGAGAGGCATGAACATTACTTGCCACTTGTCAGCTTAAGCCTGGATGTTGTCCAGATCTTTTTGTATTTGAACATGGACTGAGTCATGAATGGTGAATATTCAGTGTCTGCGTGGGTTTCCTCCCACAGTCCAAAAATGTGCAGGTTAGGTGAACTGGCCATGCTAAATTACTGGTAGTGTTAAGTGAAGGGGTAAATGTAGGGGAATGGGTCTGGGTGGGTTGCGCTTCGGTGGATCGGTGTGGACTTGTTGGGCCGAAGGGCCTGTTTCCACACTAAGTAATCTAATCTAATCTAATCAGCGAATATCCTCACTTCTGACCTGAGAATGAAGGAGAGATCACTGACAAAGCTGAAAACCATTGTGCCTAGGACACTGTCCTGAGGAACTCCTGCAGATGTCATTAAGCAGAGATGACTGATCTCCAACAACCACAACCATCTTCATATGTGTCTGCTATGACTCCAACCAGTAAAGAGTCAGATACCCACTGATTCCAACTGTGTTAGGGCTTCTTGATGCCACACACTGTTGAATATGGCTGCCACTCTTATGTCACCTCTGGAATTCAGCTCTTTTGTCCATATTTGAAGCACAGCTGTAATGAGATCAGGAGCTGAGTGGCCCTGGCGGAACCCAAACTGGGTGTCACTGAGCAGGTTATTGCTGAGCAGGTACTACTTCATAGCACTGTTGATGACACCTTCCATACTTTGCAGACAATCGAGTAGACTGATCATGTGGTAATCGGCAAGATTGGATTTCTCCTGCTTTTTAATAGGATGTACAGGCATACCTGGGCAATTTTCTACATTTTCAGGAGATGCCAGTGTTGTAACTGCATTGGAAGAGGTGGCCAGAGGAGCAGCAAATTCTGGATCACATGTTTTCAATACAATTGCTGGAATGTTGTCAGGACCCAGAGCCTTTGCAGCATCCAATGCCTCCAACCAGTTCTTGATATCACATGGAGTGAATCGAATTGGCTGAAGACTGATGTCAGTAGTGCTGAAGAGTACTAGAGGACGCCAAGATGGATCATCCACTTGACATCTGTCTGAAGACTGCTGTGAATGCTCTGAAATCTCTCCATTACTACTTCTCCCATTCACGAATGCGCCACTTGGAATCAAATTCTTGACTAAACTCACCTACTTTCCATTTCATTCAAAATTTCCCTCAGTGACAATGCACAGCAACTTTAGACTTCATGTAAATAATTTGTATTATATTGCACCATTAACATAGAACTGTCATGTAATGATTCAGAGGCATAATCATACAAAAATATCCACCAGTTAAAGTAGAGGAAAGAGGATCAGAAGCTTGGTTAAAATGTTAGGGCTAAAAGCCTTTTTGCAAAAACAATTTGGAAGGGCAACAAACAGGAGATGGCCTGCCCACTAATGGGGTTTGCAGAACTGAAGTAATGGCAAGTACAGAGGGCAATGCAGAAGGTTACTGAGACTGAAGGGAGCAAGGCACAAAGAGGATGTTAAGCGGACATGATGAGCCAGTTGCCAATGTGGATTGACAAAGGACAGCTGTTGTGGGATAGCCGAGTTTTAGTTGAACTGGTCCTTAAAAAGTAAAGAAAATTGGACATGATTTGGACATACCGGTGTTGGACTGAGGTGTACAAAGTTAAAAATCACAACACCAACAGGTTATAGTCCAACAGGTTTAATTGGAAGCACAGTAGCTTTCGGAGTACTGCTCCTTAAGAAAACTGGAGATTGTAAAAAAAATGCATTGCACAAGTCAGATTTGACAGTATAAAGGGATGAATCAGTTTCAGACGCAAATTATCTCAGTTGTACATTGTTACAATGCAAAAGCAGATAGCTTTTGCAATGAAGAGTAAATGGGGTTGGATTAACTGGGGTGGGGGGGTGCGTGGGAGAGTAGGGGTTAATCAGATAAGGTAAATCTGCACTTTGATTTAGCTTCCTGAAAGCAGTGGGAGAAGGAAGATGCAATCAGTAATGAGGGTACAGTATAGGGACACAGGCAGGATAAGAAAGCAGCACAGAGACAACAAAAAGGTGCTAGCAATTCCAGTGGCAAACAGTTTAGATTAGATTCCCTACAGTGTGGAAACAGGCCATTTGGCCCAACAAGTCCACACTAACCTTCCGAAGAGTAACCCACCACCCTGACTAACGCCCTCTCACTAATGCACCTAACGTTCTGGGCAATTTAGCACGACCAATTCCCTAACCTGCACATCTTTGGACTGTGGGAGGAAACCTACGCAAACATGGTGAGAACGTGCTAACTCCACACAGACATTCACCCGGAGCTGGGATCGAACCCGGGTCCCTGGCGCTGAGAGGCAACAGAGCTAACCACTGAGCCACCATGCTGCCCATTCTTCTCAAAAACTACTTCAACAAATGTGAAGGGGCTAAAGTCGTAATCTCTGTGATTTGAATTTTAACACAAGTATGGTACTTGATGAGACCTGATGTGGTCCAGATCAGATGATATACAGGTAGCCAGCTGTACACATAATATACTTAAGTTTGACCAAACGAGTGAAACGAGAATACTAGACAGCTAGAACGACCATGGTTGTTTCAGGGGACAAGTTGTCACTATGCTAACAAAATTTCTGTCAAAACTGAGTTTGTCAACCAATCTACCCACAGTCAACAACAGGGTGGAAAAGATAGGTGGGACAGGAAGGAAATTGGGAGATGGGCTCCCTTATACACTGAGCGATTCCAATTCCAACATCATGGAGCTCTCTGATGACAGTACAAAATGGCAAGCCACACATCACAAACTAAACTTAAACTAAACCTAAACCAAACATTTTCATAACTGCATGCACGTAAACAAAAGAATGCACACTTTCAATATAGTTTTCAGCTTAACTAATAGAAATCAAATGGAAAATTACAATGTCAAATTAACCCTTTTGACAAGGCTACTATTTTGCAATCATGTTACAACTATGTACTTAAACTAATGGCAGGATTCCAAGCTTAACTGCATTTCAATCAGGATTTACAAAAAGTACACTACAATATTTAATGAAACTACATCTGATACATACGTGTCACAAACCAAACTACACTCCTTAGTGCAAGTGAAAAGGTTATTCTGACCTGAAGCCTTCAGTTTATAAAGCAATTTAATGACCTCTAACTCACCACGCTCTTCACAATTTGATCTAGATTCCCACAAGTCACACCACAATGATTTTAACAGAGCAGTAAGGATTAATAGTTCAACATCACAATAGTACTCCAAGTTGTCTGGATGTAAAGGGGTGAAAATTTATTGGTATTGCAGAACTGCAGACTCCAGCACACTTTTCCTTAATAAACTCTCCCATGAATGAATGTAATGTCAATAAGCAGGGTTGATTTTAACGCAATTCTTACTAAGAGTTTAGACTTCAGATAAAATTCTAAGTGTTTTGGGGGATTCTATAAAGGTGATAGATATAATGCGAAACGTTTGACATTTCTTCCCGTCCAAATCTGTACTACTATAAATATTAGTCACATTTCCAAA
Source organism: Chiloscyllium plagiosum (assembly GCF_037043375.1). Classification (NCBI taxonomy): domain Eukaryota; kingdom Metazoa; phylum Chordata; class Chondrichthyes; order Orectolobiformes; family Hemiscylliidae; genus Chiloscyllium; species Chiloscyllium plagiosum. The sequence goes on from NW_028270160.1 coordinate 1,863,388, forward strand.
TAGTCTAATTGCGTGTGAATTGTAACACACTTTACAAAGCCTTCGGTACGTTCCGGCTTTGACAACAAAGTGACTCAAGTTTGTCAATTCTCTTATTTCTTAAAGAGGATGGGGGGGGGGGGGAAGAGAGAGGAGAGGAGGTGGAAGAGAACTACCTCCAATCTTAAAACCTCACCTCACCGCATCAGAATCCTGTTCACACACACACACACAACAGCATAGCGGGAAAAAAGCCTCGTCCCTCTTCCCAAAACAGTTAGCAAACCCTTCAAATTAAATCTTCAACGCTGAAACACTTGCACCTTTTCTTCCAAGCAACCCGCTCCTCCTTTTCCTGCTGAATAAACAAAAAGTCTCGCTGAAAATGTGCCAGCTCAGAAGCTGCGCCGAGTTTGCACAAGAAAGCCTACTCCATTTAAAATAAATGTAAGCATAGATAAATGTGCAGTACAATGTACATTTCCGCTTTTCTTAGTTCCCACAACAGAAGCTCACCCTCACACTAAACAACGCCCAGCCCCGGGCACCAGCCGCAGTCTGGGGCCATGGACACTGGCAGCTTTTACCTGGGAGCCTGGCCGGCTCTGCTCCTGCAGCCTGCGGCCCCGAGCCCGGAGCCTCCCCGCTCGGACTCTCCGGTCGCTCCCTTTTGTTGTGAAATGCCTGGCCTCTCACCCCCGTTCCCCCGCCCTCACTCCCCAGTGAGGCCCGGCCCGGCCCGGCCCCCGCGAACAGCCCTCCCCAGCGAGTGTCACCGGCCCGGCCCAGTCAGCCTGCTCCTCACGGGGTTTGATTTTGAGGCTGGGGCTCGGTGTTGTTGTGATGCTCCGTCTCCCTCCCTCTCTCACTGACTGACAGACACTGGTTGCCGCTCCAGACGCGAGGCCTCCCCTCCCCCACCCAGCAACCCCCGGACCGACCCGGCCCGGCCGCACGTCATCGCGCCATGACGTCAGCGCGCCACCGCCCCGCCCCGCCCCCCGCTGCCTCTGTTACCAAGTTACTGAGAGTCTGTGCCCTCTTCTTGCCAAGCTTTTCACCATACATTCACCAGACCCTATGGCCCAACTTGTCCATAATGACCAGGTTTCCTAAACTGAACTAGCCCCACTTGGCCCATATCCCTCTAAACCTTTCCTATCCATGTACCTGTCCAACTGCCTTTTAAATGTTGTAACTGTACCTGCAAGTACCTGTCACTCCAAATCATGACTTTCTGCACAGTGTTTCACCGAAGGTCTCTGTGACTGTCACATATTGATGGAATGTAATGCAGACAACCAAAGGAGTGTTAATATTAAGTTAATTTGATAATCCTAAGTGAAAACTAGTATCAGTAATACTCAGTAACCAGTAACTTTATTAGTCAGTGTAAAAATCCAATCTAGTTCTCAACTGTCACAATGTGTCCAGCTCTGAAATGACCCACCATGTCACTGGGAACACTTTTTTTCCAGTGTCCACACCCCTCATGAGCTTGAAGATCGTATCTCCTCTCAGCCTTCTCAAAGGAAAACAGTCCTAACTTCTCTAATAAAGGCAAAATACTGCAGCTGCTAGAAATCTGAAACAAACAGAGAAGGCTTGAGAAACTCAGCAGGCATGTGGAGAGAGAAAGAGAGTTAACATTTGGAGTCCAATATGAAGAAGCAGCCAAAGTAGTGTCATATACAAATTCAAACTCCTCACCCTGGTCCTTTATGCCCTGTTAATAATTCCTGGACTACTGTACGCTTTCGTTACTGCTCTTTCAAGCTGTCCTGCCACAGATAAATGAAGACCTTCCCAAACTATTAGTCAAAATTATTAAATTAATTCCTTTTTAGGAGAGACACATACAGTGCAGAACACAACCATAAAATGAAACTTAGAAATGTAAAAATCATTGTATCCTTAGCAAAAGTATCCAAAGGATGCTGCAATTTTGAAATAAAAACAAACTATTGAAAATATTCAACAGGTCAGGCATCACCTGTGGATGGAGAAACAGAGTTAATTTAACTTTTCAGTTCTGTTGCTTCAGTTGAGAGCACTTTCTGAGCCAGCATATTGTGGTCAAGTCCCTCTCCAGGATCTGCACAACTACAGAAATGAAGACTGAGGATCCCACACTGAGAAAGGAATTGTTGTTCAGATGAGACATTAAACTAAGGCCCTACCTGCTCTCTTAAGTTAATGCAAAAGATTCAGTGGTATTTTTTCACAGAAGAACCGGGGCACTATCCTGGAAAATATTTATCCCTCAATCAACATCATTAAACCAGTTTGTATTATGATTACCACTTCTGGGAGTTCACCATGTGGAAAAATGGTCAAAGCATTTCCTTCATTACAACCATGATTACATTTCAAAAGTACTTCACTGACTAGTGTCACAATCAACTTGGGAAAGTTTGTTGATAGTCAAGCACCGCTGCTCCCAGGGTCATCACAAAATTAAAGATTTTGCCGAACGACACAAAGTCCCCAATTTCCAATTCAGTTAAGAGAAAACACTGATCAGATTTCTCTACTTAACAAGAAATTTATATTTATTGCAAAGAAATCATTCCATTCACAGGCAAACAAAATATTCCTAATCTCCTTCTGAAAACCTACACACTCATACAGATATACAAAGACAAACAAACAAACATGGTGTTACAGGTGGAGAAAAAAATTCTGGGTAAACACAGTTCAATAGTACCAGCCCAGAGGTCTATCCTTTGCTTGTCAAATCCTTCTGATCTCTGGGATTTTTTTTGTTTTATAATTATTTCAATTCTTTATAGTGCAATTGGCACAATAATTTTTCAGTTTTCCAGTGACTGGTTAAAAGCAATAGGTTATAGAGAATATCTAGCTATTTTCCAGTTTTTGGGTATTTCAGTTTTGAGAAAGAGAACAAAAGAGAGATCCTTTTTCTGTTGCAGTCTGGGACTTGTGCCTTCACATACTCTCAGTTCAGCTGCCCAGGCATTAATCAAAGAATTATCATCATGTTGATGAGTCCTGGCCTTCACAAACTGGTCCTGATTGTACAAACAAATTAGCAATTTGTTTGTGGGTGAAGTTTGCTCACCCGTGGTGTGTTGCATCTTAGTCATTGTTTGAACAAAGTAAATGCGTAAACACAACTTATAATGAGTTCCACTCTCTTGTGTTTAGAAGTTCAGCAACTCTTTCCACAGTCTTTGTATTATAACAATATTCTTTTCCCATTTTAGATCACAATTCAAAACAAAGAAACATATAAAGAGGTGATCTTTATGATGTAAAGCACTTTCATGTGTCCTGATGCCATGAAACTGAAGCCTTCAACTAACCTTTCAAATCAATTACTTTTGATTGGATATACTATTATATTAATATATATTAATATTATAGTATATGACATTGTTATATTCTATTTTATTATTGTTACCAGTGCCCATTATATATTTTAGTCCATGCTTTTGCAGGTTTGGTAACATTGAAGGGCTCTCTCCATCTGTGAAAAATGCTGCATTTGCATGATGAAATAGAGTCATAGAATCATAGAGATGTACAGCATGGAAACAGACCTTTCGGTCCAACCTGTCCACACCGACCAGGTATCCCAAACCAATCTAGTCCCACCTGCCAGCACCCGGCCCATATCCCTCCAAACCCTTCCTATTCACATACCCATCCAAATGCCTCTTAAATGTTGCAATTGTACCAGCCTCCACCACATCCTCTGGCAGCTCATTCCATACACATACCACCCTCTGCGTGAAAAAGTTGCCCTTTAGGTCTCTTTTATATCTTTCCCCTCTCACCCTAAACCTATGCCCTCTAGTTCTGGACTCCCCGACCCCAGGGAAAAGACTTTGTCTATTTATCCTATCCATGTCCCTCACAATTTTGTAAACCTCTATAAGGTCACCCCTCAGCCTCCGACACTCCAAGGAAAACAGCCCCAGCCTGTTCAACCTCTCCCTATAGCTCTCATCCTCCAATCCTGGCAACATCCTTGTAAATCTTTTCTGAACCCTTTCAAGTTTCACAACATCTTTGCGATAAGAAGGAGACCAGAATTGCAAGCAATATTCCAATAGTGGCCTAACCAATGTCCTGTACAGCCGCAACATTACTTCCCAACTCCTGTACTCAGTACTCTGACCAATAAAGGAAAGCATACCAAACAGCTTCTTCACTATCCTATCTACCAGCGACTCCACTTTCAAGGAGCTATGAACCTGCACTCCAAGGTCCCTTTGTTCAGCAACACTCCCTAGGACCTTACCATTAAGTGTCTAAGTCCTGCTAAGATTTGCTTTCCCAAAATACAGCACCTCGCATTTATCTGAATTAAACTCCATCTGCCACTTCTCAGCCCATTGGCCCATCTGGTCCAGATCCTGTTGTAATCTGAGGTAACCCTCTTCGCTGTCCACTAACCTCTGACTTTGGTGTCATCTGCAAATTTACTAACTGTACCTCTTATGCTCACATCCAAATCATTTATATAAATGACAAAAAGTAGAGGACCCAGCACCGATCCTTGTGGCACTCCACTGGTCACAGGCCTCCAGTCTGAAAACCAACCCTCCTCCATCACCCTCTCTCTTCTACCTTTGAGCCAGTTCTGTATCCAAATAGCTAGTTCTCCCTGTATTCCGTGCGATCTAACCTTGCTAATCAGTCTCCCATGGGGAACCTTGTCGAACACCTTACTGATGTCCATATAGATCACATCTACTGCTCTGCCCTCATCAATCTTCTTCGTTACTTCTTCAAAAAACTCAGTCAAGTTTGTGAGACATGATTTCCCACGCATAAAGGCGTATTGACTATCCTGAATCAGTCCTTGCCTTTCCAAATACATGTACATCCTGTCCCTCAGAATTCCTCCAACAACTTGCTCACCACTGAGGTCAGGCTCACTGGTCTAAAGTTCCCTGGCTTGTCTTTACCACCCTTCTTAAACAGTGGCACCACGTTAGCCAACCCCCAGTCTTCGGCACCTCACCTGTGACTATCGATGATACAAATATCTCAGCAAGAGGCCCAGCAATCACTTCTCTAGTTTCCCACAGAGTTCTCGGGTACACCTGATCAGGTCCTGGGGATTTATCCACCTTTAACCGTTTCAAGACATCCAGCACTTTCTCCTCTGTAATATGGACATTTTGCAAGATGTCACCATCTATTTCCCTACAGTCTATATCTTCCATATCCTTTTCCACAGTAAATACTGATGCAAAATATTCATTTAGTATCTCCCCCATTTTCTGTGGCTCCACACAAAGGCTGCCTTGCTGATCTTTGAGGGGCCCTATTCTTTCCCTAGTTACTCTTTTGTCCTTAATATATTTGTAAAAACCCTTTGGATTCACCTTAATTCTATTTGCCAAAGCTATCTCATATCCCCTTTTTACCCTCCTGATTTCCCTCTTAAGTATACTCCTACTTCCTTTATACTCTTCTAAGGATTCACTCGATTTATCCTGTCTATACCTGACATATCTTCCTTCTTTTTCTTAACCAAACCCTCAATTTCTTTAGTTATCCAGCATTCCCTATACCTACCAGCCTTCCCTTTCACCCTTACAGAAATATACTTTCTCTGGATTCTCGTGATCAAGGTATAACAATAATACAGGGAACAGAGATTTTTGAATTCTTGAAGGTAGCATTTTTAAGGAAAGCAGAAGATGGGTCTCTTGGATAAGTTGAGCTTGGAGCATTGTGAAGAGAGAGATGAGTTCTAGGTTTTGGATTTGGAGAAACTTTAAGTCCAATTTGGAACAAGAAGAGTGAACATACATATTGAAGTGGTCTCAGCACCAACTCTGAGACATTTCTTCCTAACTGCCCTTGGACCTTAGCCTAAAAGTCAAGTAATCATTTCCAAAACTGTCACTGATACAATCTCCTCTGGAGACTTTCCCTTTACAGTTTCATACGTCATAGTCACTAAACACCAAGAAGCTCACTTCTACCATTTTCCCAAAATCTACAAACAGGGCTGCCTGGGTAGGGCCATCATTTCAAAGTGTTCCTGAGCTCCACTGAACTTCCCTTTCCTACCTTGATGCTATTTTGTTTCTGCCCTTGACCAGTTATTTCCCACCTACAAACAAGGCTCTTCTATCGTACCCATATCATCTCAATACTTCCAGTTTCCTGGCCCTAAATGCCTTCTCTTTGCAACTGATGTCTAATCCCTTGACACTTCTGTCCCCCACCTGGATGGTTTGTAGTCTCTGTGCTTTTTCCTTGAACAAAGGCTTAACCAGTTCCCTGTTTATCACCACTGTCTTCCCCCTCCCCGTTAAACATATTCTCTCTGAACAATTTCTTCATCATTCATCCAAATAAAAGGTGCTGCAGTGATACCCATGTGGTTTAGAGTTCTGCTTGTATTTTTGTGAGGTATGTGGAACATACCTTGCTCCAGTCCCACTCAGCCCCAACCCACAGAGCTTTGGATTAATATCTCATATGAAAAATGGCACTTACAGCAGTCAGCATCCCTTCAGTTCTGACCTGAAGTGTCAGCTTATATTATGTACTCAAGTAACTGGTTGGACCCTCTGATGCAGAGGGAAGAGTATTACCAATGTTTCATTCAGAAATGTCCCAAGGAGGGTGTGAATTGGGGTGACTGCTCACTTTAGGGTAGTCGTGTACTGACACCATAGGCACCCAACAGAAACTGGGAGCCAGGGTAAGGATGGGCTTTTAGTGGGTGAGAGCAACATCCTGTGACCTCTCATCCTGTTTCTGATTTGGTTTGAAGGTGGCAAACCATCATTAACATGGTGGAGCTTCAGAGTTTTTTGTAGGGAATTCCAGGAAGATGGTTTCAGGAATGAAGGCAGCATGGCACTGATTCTGATTGGTAAGTTTAGAAAAAAAATCTGAACTTCTTTCTAATTATACATAGGAGGTAAAATGGGAATATATAAGAAACACCGTTGAATGGTATTTGCAGCAAAATGAAACCTGCAAACTTGGCGATCTTAGTTCACAGAATGGAAGGGAAGGCTGGAGAGCCTCAGAAGTAGGGGTATGGGGGACATATAGTGTGATTTGCCCCAGGGGAAGGTGCCCTGGCTGTACTGATTTGAATAGGGATAGGGATAGGGAGAAGGATAGGGATGGATGGGCCTGACATCTAGTACAGTAGAATGTAACCTGCTGTGATTCCATAAATAAACAATTCCATTTATACAATTAGTTATCTTTCTCATCAAACTTCACAAGTCTATTATTAGAATGACACATTTGCCTCTGAATTATATACCCATCCCTGTATCATTTATCAGGCCTTCTGCATTATTTGACCAACTGAAATGACTGAAGGGTTTAAACAAGCGACTGATGGCACACTCTGTAAATATCATAGTTTGTACCAACTATTAAGAAACCTTTTATTTGTTAGTGCCTTTCAGCTCCAAACTGTGCTGTTCCTCTTTAAACTCAGCAGGTAGACAGCTTTCAAGCTGCTATCTGAAGATATTTGCTGACAGTACATGTGCAAAGAGAGACGCTGCTGTGCTAGTGTTTCCTAGGTCTGGTGGAACTCTTCATTCAAAAGACTAAATTAAAACTGTAGGAGGAAGCCCCATGAGTTGAAAATCTCAACAACTGAAAGACTTCAAACCCTGAAATGTCACAAGGTGTCTCAATTTAAGTAATTTATTGCCTTAGTTCCAATACTTGGGGAATATCCTCACTGCATGAGGTGGATTGCGACCTCCCCAGTTGCCGAGAGGGTTGGGATGTTCCCAGTTTCAGTCCAACCCCACCTTGGAAGGGCAGCATGGTGGCTCAGTGGTTAGCACTGTTACCTCACAGTGCTAGGGACCCAGGTTCGATTCCACTCTTGGGCGACTATGTGGAGTTTGCACATTCTCCCCGTGTCTGCGTGGGTTTCATCTGGGTGCTCTGCTTTCCTCCCATAGTTCTTACATGTGCAGGCTAGGTGGATTGACCATGCTAAATTATCCATTGTGTTCTGGGATGTTTAGGTTAGGTGCGTTAGCCATGGGGAATGCAGGAATAGGTTAAGAGGATGGGTCTGGGTGTGATACTTTTCAGAGGGTTGGTGCAGAATCATTGGGTGAAGTGATCTTTCCACATCGCAGGAATTCTTAGGGTATGGTGTGGGCTTAATGAGCTAAATGGCCTATTTCCATACTAGAGGGATTCTATGATTCTGTGCTAATACAGGAGGCTGGACAGCAGCTTAGAGGTGGCCTCTTTATGCCCAGGAGAAGTGCTATTGAACCACCTGTGACTGGCCCCATGAATGTGCCATAAAATGCAAAAGCTACAGCCTCTTTAATCCTTCCTGTGAGGGCTTTTCCACCGATGGCCCTATGCCCACACGGTCTTTGGGAGACAGTGAGGTCTGCAGATGCTGGAGATCAGAGTTGAGACTGTGTTGCTGGAAAAGCCCAGCAGGTCGGGCAGCATCTGAGGAGCAGGAAAATCGACGTTTCAGGCTGGAAAGCCCCTCTTCAGGAATGAGCTCACGGTCTTTGGATTTATTTAAATATTCATCAGGTTCTGAGAGTGCCTTTCTTTTGGAGTTTCTCCATTTTGAGGGGCGCCTCTGGTGCTCAGCCCTCTTTCAGTGGGATGCCATTCCGTTGCTGCTTGCCCTCTGGTTGGGTTTCCTGTCTCAGGAACTCAGTCAACTTTCTTAAATGTATGGCAAACATGAAGATGGTCTATTCATTGGCCAACACTCATTTGTAAATCTCTGACCTGTGTGGGGTCAGGGATAATATGTTCCTGAAACCTTTGTAACCTATGCCTTGGATCCAGTGACAATCCTGCACCTCCAGTGGATGTGGTACCAGCAAATGCCACAACCTCCCCAGTGACACTGTTGTTCAATAGAGCTGCTAGTCTTGGACTGGCTCGTAACTCTTGTCAGGCAAGACCTATATACCTAGATTCCTTACCACTGGGGACAGCTCGCATAATCTATCAGGTATCACCAATTACGTGCATGAGTAGCACTTAAATGTGTAGACCATAAAAGAGATAACATAGACCTCATCTCCATTAAGTGTGACAGAGCTGGTGTTGGATTTGTGGTGGACAAAGTCAAAAAATGACACAACACCAAGTTATAGTCCAACAGGTTTATTTTGAAGATTTTGCTATAAATTCTGTGTCTTACAATCCTGCTCCACAGCTACCTGATGAAGGAGCAGTGCTCCGAAAGCTAGTGCTTCCAAATAAACCTGTTGGACTATAACCTGATGTTGTGTGATAGTAGTAGAACCATTGAAAACATAGCAAATTTATGGCACATGAAGAGGCCATTCAGACTATCAATGTCTACACTGACCTAAATAAATAAACTAGTTTCCCATTCTAATCTCATTCCCAGTAGCTGGTCTGGAGCTTTGCAGGTTATAGCACTTTAACGCTAGATCCACACTACTTTTCAATGAGTTGAAGGCTTCCATCTCTAGCATCAAACTGGGTAGTGAGCTCCAGAAACTCACCACCCTCTGGGTCAAAAACAAATTCTTTATGTCATCCATAACTGCTCCAATCACTATGAACCTATAGCCTGTAATTGAATGCTCTGAAAGGGGAGAAAGGTCTCTCTTGTCTCCTCTTTCTAGACCTCTTATTATTTTCTACACCTCAGTTAAGTCACCACCCAATCTCCTTTGTTCGAAGAAAAACAATCTTAGCCTATTCAAACTTTCTCAGTAGCTGCCACATCTCTCACTTCTAACACCCCTCTCAATGCCCTCTGTTTATGATGTATTCCCAGCCTTATTTGCCTTCCTCAAACACACAACTGCATATATCTCCAGACTGGAATCCATTTGTTACTCTTCCACTCACACAATCAAACCATTGATATCATCGTGAAGAGAACGGCTGTCAATTGCACAATCAGCGACACAGCTAATGTTTATCTCATCTGCAAATTTCCCAATCATACCTCCCACATTTAAACCCAAATCATTAACATATGCAATATTCAGTCAAAGACCTAACAGAATGCCACTGAAAACAACTTTCCATGCGCAAAAACATCCATCAAATATTACATTTAATTTCCTGCCACAGAGCCAATTTTGGATCCAACTTATCCCATTCCCCAGTATCTCATAGGTTTGTTTTTTGACTAGTCTGTCATGTGAGATCTTGTGAAATGCCCTTACTAAAATCCATGTGAACAACACCCATTGCATCAATCCTCCCAATTATTTTCTCAAAAATTTAAATCAAGTTAATAAGGTATGAGCTTCCCTTAACAAAATCATGCTAATATGTGGTAACTACACAACTACATAGCAATAAAAGTGCATTTAAGACCATAAAACCAGAAGATATAGGAGCAGAATTAGGTAATCCTGATGAAGGACTCTTGCCTGAAATGTTGATTCTCCTGCCCCTCAGATGCTGCCTGACCCGCAGTGCTTTTCCAGCACCACACTCTTTGATCTCCAGCATCTGCAGTCCTCACTTTCTCCTAGCCGAGTTAGGTAATTCAGCCCATCAAGTCAGCTCCACCATTTGATCATGGCTGATGTGTTTTTCAACCCCCACACTCCTGCCTTCTCCCTATAACATTTAATTCCCTGACTGATCAAGAACCTGTCCATCTCTGTCTTAAATATATCAATGATTTGGCCTTCAAAGCCCTCTGCAGTAATGAATTCCACAGATTAACCACTCTCTGGCTGAACAAATTCCCTCTCTTCTCAGTTCTAAAGGTTTGAGTCCCTTGGCTCTGAGTCTGTGCCCTTGAGTTCTAGTCTCTCTTACCATCAGAAGTCACACAGCACCAGGTTATAGTCCAAAAGGTTTATTTGAAATCACAAGTTTTTGGAGCGATGCTCCTTTGTCAGGTGAAGTCTGACTTCACCTGATGAAGGAACAGCACTCTGAAAGCTTGCGATTTCAAATAAACGTATTGGTCTGTAACTTGGTGTCATGTGACTTCTGGCTTTGTCCATCCCAGTCCAACACCGGCACCTCCACATCATCACACCCGCTAACGGAAACATCTTCCCTACGTCCATTCTAACCAGGCATCTCATAGTTCTGTAAGTTTCAATCAAATCTCGCCTCATCCTTCTAAACTCCATCACCCACAGACCCAGAGTCCTCAACCGTTCCTCTTCATTCCCAGGATCATTCTTGATCCCTCCAAGGCCAGCACATCCTTCCTCAGATACGGGCCCAAAATTGCTCACAATATTCCAAATATAGTCTGACCAGAGCCTTATATTTTAGATTAGATTACTTACAGGCTCTTCAGCCCAACAAGACCACACCGACCCTCCAAAGAGCAACCCACCCAGACCCATTCCCCTACATTTATCCCTTCACCTAATACTATGGGCAATTTAGCACGGCCAATTCACCTAACCTGCACATTTTTGGACTGTGGGAGGAAACCCATGCAGACACAGGGAGAATGTGCAAACCCCACACAAACCCTGCCTGAGGCAGGAAATGAACCCGGGTCTCTGGCGCTGTGTGGCAGCAGTGCTAACCACTGTGCCACGGTGCTGCCCAATATTCCTTTCAGTTCTTCTAGTCCTTTCAATATGAATACTAACATAGCATTTGCCTTCCTAACTGCCAACTGAACCTGCGTGTTAACCTTAAGAGAATGCCGAACTGGAACTCTCAAGTCCCTTTGTGCTTCAGATTTCTGAAACCTTTCCCATTTTGAAAATACTCTCCACCTCAATTCTTCCTAACAAAGTACATAACCTCATATTTTCTCACATTGTATTCTATCTGCCATTCCTTGAGCCTGTATAATTCTTTTACAGCCACCCCACTTCCTCAACACTACCTATCCCTATACCTGTCTTTGTTTCATCAACCTAGCAATAATGCCCTCAGTTTCTTTGTCCAGATTGTTAATGTATAATGTGAATAGTTGTGGTCCCAACATGGACGTTTACAGAACTGCACGTGTCACCAGCTGCCATCCTGAAAAAGACCCCTTTATTCCCAGTCTCTGCCTTCTGCCAGTCAGCCAATCCTCTATCTAAGCCAGTATCGATAAAATGTGAAGCTGGAAAAAGCACAGCAGACCAAGCAGCATCAGAGTAGCAGGGGAGTCGAGTTTCGGGCAGGATACTTCATTAGGACCGGGGAGGGGGAAGGTGGCTGAGAAATAAATAGAGGGAAGGGGATGGGGCTGGGGGAAAGGTAGGTGGGATGACGATAGGTGGATGCAGGTAGAACTGAAAATGTGTTGCTGGAAAAGCGCAGATGCTGAAGACTGCAGGTAGAAGGTGATTGTGATTGGTCAGTGGGAATGGTGGAGCAGATAGGTGGGAAGAAAGATAGATAGGTTAGGTCAGGTCAAAGGGATGGATGGGAGAGGGAGGACTGGACCTGGGATGAGGTACCTTGCCCCTAACACCATGGGCTCTTATGTCATTTAACAGCCTCTTGAATGGTATATTGTCAAAGACCTTCTGGAAATCCAAATAGGTCATGTTTAGTGGCTTTCCTTTGTCTAACTTGCTCATTACATCCTCAAAGAATCCTAACAGATTTGCCAAGGATGATCTCTCCTTGAAGAAACTGTGCTGACCAACTCATATTTTACCTTGCACTTGCAAGCACTCCGCAATAGCATCCTTATTAATGGACTCTAAAATCTTACTAATGACTCAAGTCAAGCAAACTGGACTATAGTTTCCTGCCTTCTGCCTCCCTCCCTTCTTAAATAGGGTGTTCCATTAACATTTTTCCTGTCCTCTGGGAAACCCCCTGACTTCGGTGATTCCTGAAAGATCACCACCAATGCCTTCACAAACTCCTCAGCTATTTCCTCCAGAACTCCAGGGTGTAGTCCATCTGGCCCAGGTGATTTGTTGACCTTCAGACCTTTTCAGCTTCCCCAGCACCTTCTCCTTAGTGATGGCCCTACCCCTGTCCCCTGATTCTCTTGAAATTCTGGTATGCTGCTGGTGTCTTCCACTGTGAAAACTGATGCAATGTTCGTATTCAGTTCCTCTGCCATTTCTTTGTTCCCCATTGCTACTTCTCCAGCCTCATTTTCAAGTGATCCAATGTCCAGTCTTGCCTCTGTCTTACCTCTTATATATCTAAAAAAAACCTTGCAATCTTTTAAATTAAGAGCTAGCTTACTCTCATGTTTCATCTTCTCCCCCATTGTTGCTTTTTAAATTATCCTCTGCAGGTTTTTGAATGCTTCCCAATCCTCTGGCTTCCTGGTAATTTTCACCACATTTTATGCTTTTTATTTTGTTTTTATGCTTTCCATGCCATCCTTAGTCAGCCATGGTTGCCTCATCTTCCCCTCAGTATGTTTCTTCTTTGGGATGAATTTCTTCTGTGCCTCCCGAATCACCCCCAGAACCGCCTGCCATTGCTGCTTCATCGTCATCCCTGCTCGACTCCCCTTCCTATCAACTCTGGCCAGCTCCTCCCTCATGTCTTTGTAGTTTCCTTTACTCAGTTGTAATGCGATTGCATCTGATTCCAGCTTCTCCCTCTCAAACTGCAGGGTGAATTCTATCATATTCTGGTCATTGTCGCCAAGGGGTTCTTTCACCTTAAGCTCTCGAATCAAGACTGCCTCATTCCACACCACCAAATCCAGAATTGCCTGTTCCCTCGTGGGCTCCACCACAAGCTGCTCTAAAAAAAAACTTATCAACATTCCACATATTCCTTTTCGTGGGATCTGCTCCCAATCTAATTTTTTGAGTCCACCTGCATATTGAAGTTCCCTGTGATTATTGTGATAGTGCCTTTCTTACATGCCTTTTCAATCTCCTGATTTATTTTTGCCCCACAACCAGACTGCTGTACACAGGCCTGATTCCTGATGAAGGGCTTTTGCCCAAAACATCGATTTCCCTGCTTCTCGGATGCGGCCTGATCTGCTGTGCTTTTCCAGCACCACTCTGATCTAAATAAAGGCCTGTACACAACTTCCATCGGGGTCTGCTTTCCTTTGTAGTTTCTCAACGCTACCTACTCAGATTCTCCACGTTTAAACTCTATATCACTTCTTGTTTTCAATTTAATTTCATTTCTTAATAACAAGGCAAACCCAGCCCTCTGCCTGTCAGGCTGTCTTTCTTGCGTATTTAGTTCCCAACCTGGATCCCCTTGCAGCCAGATCTCTGTGACACTCACAACATCATTTTAGTCTGTGTTACAAGCTTTATCTTGTTTCATATACCATGTACATTTAAGTACAACACCTCAGCTTAAATTGTTTTTCTGTTTTTATTTCACGCTTATACATGCAGAAGAATGAACATTGTGGTATTTTTACAATAAGCCAAATGTTCCACATTCCTTTATTAATAACAATATTGTATTATGCAAGGCACACAGCTACTAAGTTGGAGCTCTATATTATCAGTCTTATGTTGATAAGATCATAATATTTGATTATTGTAATGCACATCGGTGTTGCAGGTCGAGCTCAATGGCTGTTGGCTTACAGATTGTCACTTGCTGATAAATTTTCTTCTTCAAACTTCTTACACAAATAGCAAATAAGCTGCAATTGTGAAAAGTTTCCCTGCCTGTCTTCATTTGTGCAATTGTTTAATCCCTGCAAATCCTATAACAATACATATATTTCTCTGCCTAGATGCAAAGCCTGTTTGCCATTCTGATCTCTCTCCACTCACCTTCTCTGCAGTTGTAAAGATGATCGCGCACTCTGTTCTTCTACCCCCGATGCACTTTGAATGGTAAGATCTGCATGCAAAACAACTTATCCCTATATCTCGATACATGTGACAACAATCAATCAATCAATGTCACACATATTGCACCACAGGAAGACTTTTGCACTAAAGCACATTTTTCTTTTCAAAATGAAAATTCTGTTGAACACTATAGTTCAAATGACAGTTACTATGGAAATGAACACTGTACGAGATCATACACACTAGAATTCATTCTGTACACTCAAAATGTCTTCTGAATTCAGAAAAAGGAAGATCATTAGGATTTGATTTATTTCTGGCTCACTTTGCAGCAAGAGTTTTCATTGATGTATTCACAAAATCTACACCTTCCAAAGCAATAGAGTAACTTTTAAAGTTGTACCGCCAACATATCAATGCATGCCTCACTTCTTTCTACAAAAAAAGCAGCATGGTGGCTCAGTGGTTAGCACTGCTGCCTCACAGCACCAGGGTCCCAGGTTCCATTCCAGCCTTGGGTGACTGTCTGTGTGGAGTTTGCACATTCTCCCTGTGTTTGCGTGGATTTCCTCCCACAGTCCAAAGATGTGCGGGTCAGGTGGATTGGCCATGCTAAATTGCCCATAGCTTTCGGTGTATTAGTCAGAGGGGAAATTGGTTTGGGTGGGTTACTCTTCGGAGGGTCGGTGTGGACTGGTTAGGCTGAAGGGCCTGTTTCCACTCTGGTGGGAATCTTATCTAATCTAAAACTCCATACAGAAATAGACTTTTAATCCCAAGCTGAATGGCAAAATATTAGCTTTGAAATAACTATTGGTAATATTAGTAGATGGCTACTTATATCATTGATACAATATTACCACAAGCATCAAGGTTTCTAATGAACGATTTGATTGACATGAAATGAGAGTTGAAGAAGAGTTGTGGAATTAAAGGATATTATAGATACAGTATGTGGAGGGAAGAGACCATGGAAGGATTGAATATAAGGACGAAAATATTAAATTTCAGATGTTGTTGCAGCAGGAATCAATATAAGTCAGCAAGGAGTGTGATGATAGCTTATTCACAGCTATATTGGATAAAAAATCTAACAACACAGAACCAACACTTAACTGAGAAGGGAGAGGCAGGATAAATGAACATGGGTGTCGCCAATATAAAAGTGAAAAAAAATTAAAATGTCTACGTTTTTCCTCAACAGGGAGATTCCTTGTCCTCATGGTTGACAGGGCTCTCAGCTGTGTCTGACTATTTTCCATACTTCTCCCTCATTCCTTCCCCCCATCTCTCAACAACAATAGGATGCTTCTGGTCCTCACTTTCCACTCCAACAGCCTCCACGTGCAAAGGACCATAAGCCACCATTTCCACCACCTCCAGCAGGATGCCACCACCAGACACATATTCCTGACCATGCATTCTGCAGGGACTGTTCCCTCTGGTATACCTTGCTCCAATTCTCCATTCCCAAAACTTCCCACACCCCCACGGCATCTTCCCAAGCAATCAAAGAAGGGTAACACTTGTCCATTTAGTTCCTCTTTCCTTGCTACCCAAGTCACCAGACATACCTTCCAGATGAAGAAGTGATTTACCTGCACTTCACTCAATTTAGTTTATGTAGTCACTGCTCCCAATGTGATCTCCTCTACACTGGGGAATTGAAACACAGACTGGGCATCCACTTTAAGGAACACCTACGCTCTGTCCTAAAAATTACCTTGAGCTTCCAGTTATCTGCCGCTTCAACACACTACCGCATTCCCACACAAACATTTCTGACTCAGGCATGCTGCAGTGAAGCTCAACACAAGCTGAATGAATGACACCTCATCTTCCATCTTACAGCCTTCAGGACTCAACATTGAGGTGAAAAATTTCAGAGCGTGAACATCCTCCTCCATGTTCATTAGCCACCTTCACACCCCAAGGTCCTGTTGTGTATGGGTTGCTCCCAGCATGACCAACCCATTTTCAACTATCTACACTTCTTCTTGGCTCCCTTTGAGCATTTATCTCCTTCTTGGCATATCTTCAGTTCCTTTGTTTGCCTTTCCTTTCTTTCTCTCTCTTGATACTATCTCCATGTATTCCACTCGCTTCTCTCTCCTCCTCCCGCAACAGCCCCACCCCATGGCCATTATAGACACCACCATTTCCCAACAGTTTTCACTTGTGATCATCACTGGACTTGAAACATTAACTCTTTGTTTTTCTCTCTTCAGATGCTGTTTCTATTTTAGATCTGCGGTTGTTTGTTTAATATTAACCATAAAGGTAGCATTTGACTGTATGGCTGCAGATGAAGAAAACAATATTGTTTCTGGACACAAATGTACATGGACATAGTAATTTATAATGGAAGAAGTTGAAGTAAAATGTGCACAGTTAAAATGAAGTAATTGTTTTCAGCAGTGATGCATGGACAGATGAAAATGTGAATAAACATTGTTATGACTCCTTTGGGCCTAACCAAAATCAGAATCCCTACAGTGTGGAAAAAGGCCATTGGCCCATCGAGTCCACACTGACCCTCTGAAGAGCATCCCAACCAGATCCAGCACATCTCATCCACTTAACCCTGCATTTACTGTGGCCAAAGTACCTAGCCCACACATTTCTGAAGACTACGGGACAATTTAGCATGGCCAATCTATCTAACCTGCACATTTTTGGACAAGGGAAACCTTATAATTTGTCGTTCATCATTTGCTTTTTCAGATTCACTTATGGTTTTGAATAGCTTCGTATATGTGCCTATTTGATTTTCACTGAAGTTAATTAGATTTTAATTTCTGCAGCAGGAATGATGGCCAAGCAGTCGAATGAAACAGTATTTTATAAAAACCTTTTCACGCAGAGGGTGATGCGAGTATGGAATGATCAGCCAGATGAAATGGTAGCGGCTGGTACAAATACCACATTTAAAAAGCATCTGGATGGGTAGGAGAAAGAGAGGACTGCAGATGCAGGAGAGTCAGAGCTGAAAAGTGTGGTGCTGGTAAAGCACAGCAGGTCAGGCAGCATCTGAGGAGTAGGAGAGTTGACATTTCGAGCATAAATCCTTCATCAGGAATGTTCCTCTTGAATAAATCTCCTGCTCAGATTCTGCCTGATCTGCTGTGCTTTTCCAGTGCCACACTTTTCGAAACTGGACAGGTACGTGAATAGGAAGAGTTTAAAGGGATATGGGCCCAATGCTGGCAATTGGGACTAGATTAATTTAGGATATCTGGTCGGCATGGATGAGTTGGACCAAAAGGTCTGTTTCCCTGCTATACATCTCTATGATTCTATGACTCTACAGAATGAGGACAATTGGCCCAATTTCCCTGGAGCATCAAAGGCTGAGGGTGACCTTATAGAGGTTTATAAAATCATAAGGGGCATGGATAGGATAAATAGACAAAGTCTTTTCCCTGGGGTGGGGGAGTCCAGAACTAGAGGGCATAGGTTTAGGGTGAGAGGGGAAAGATATAAAAGGGACCTAAGGGGCATCTATTCCAGCAGAGTGTGGTACGTGTATGGAATGAGCTGCCAGAGGAAGTGGTGGAGGCTGGTGCAATTGCAACATTTAAAAGGCATCTGGATGGGTATATGAATAGGAAAGGTTTAGAGGGCTATGGGCCAGGTACTGGCAGGTGGGACTAGATTGAGTTGGGATATGTGGTTGGCATGGACGAGTTGGACCGAAGGGTCTGTTTCTGTGCAGTCCATCTCTATGACTCTACGACTAGTGTTTGCCAGTGTTTCTGCCACATATATACCTCCTCTCACTTCTCTTCATCTATGCCTATCACACATCTCTTTATTCCATTCTAACCCATTTTTAATTATATGCATCAATGTTATCTATCTCTATTATTCCTATGGTAGTGATTTCAACATTCTAACCGTTCTCAGGTAAAGACGTTTTTCCTGATTTTCTTTGGATTTATTAATGTTTATTGTGTATTTGTGGCCCATCGTTTCGGTCTCCATCACAGGCAAAAGCATATTTTCTATCTTTATCCTACCTGATCCTTTAATAATTTAAAAATTCATCCGTGGCTTTTTCTGCAGAAAAGAGCATTTGTCAAGACTTTGTTTTTTCAATCTTTCTCAAAGGTAAGAACTTTCGATTTAGAGAAGCTCAGTACAAGCTCAAGGAACTGTTCAACATTTTCCAATTAGGCAGTTTATGATCTTCTAGCTTCAAAAATGTGTTCAATATTTCAGAACAGGAACTGTCTGCTCTCATTTTGATTTTTTTTTTGCCATATGCTGATCTGAATCTTGTCTCTCCTGCTTGTGTTTTTAATCAGAGCCTTTCACTGTTATGTCCTTTATACTCAATCTGGACGAATGCTTTATTTCCCTTATACAATCATTGCCAAGCCTTTTCCCTTTTGTTCCATGACACTTTGTCGTTTAATCACACCCTTTTGTTTGTCTTTCCTCCTTTCAACAGCGTAAAAGCCATCACTGTTCTATCTTCCCTAAGTTCTGAAGAATGGTCAAATTCAACTCAAAATATTAAATACTCCTCCCTCTCTACAGAAGCTGCAGGAACTGTTGAGTATTTCCAAAATTAGTTTTTATCTATGATGGCCAACATTGATAGAAACATAGAAACCAGGATCAGGAGTGGGTCATTTAACTCTTTGAGCTTGCTCCAATATTCAATATGATCATAGCTGATCATCCAATTCAGTTCCCTGTTCCCACTTTCTCCCCGTTCCATTTGATCCCTTTAGCTCTAAGGACTTTATCTAACCACTTGTGTTTTGGCCTCAATGGCTTTCCATATCAGAGAATTCCACAGGCTCTGCACTCCCTAGATGAAGAAATGACTCCTCATGTAACTTTTAAATAGTCTACTTTGTATCCTTAGATTGTGACCTCTGATTCTGAATTTCCCAGTCATCGGGAATATCTCTGCGGGGAGACAATAGCCTAATGGTATTACCGCTGGGCTTTAATGCAAAGCTGAAAAATGTGTTGCTGGAAAAGCGCAACAGGTCAGGCAGCATCCAAGGAGCAGGAGAATCAACGTTTCAGGCATAAACCCATCTTCAGAAGCCCCAGGTAATGTTCTGGGGACCATAGCTAATGGTGGAATATGAATTCAATGAAAATCTGGAATTAAGAGTCTAATGATGATCATGAAACCATTGTCAATTGTCAAAAAAACCCATCTGGTTCACTAATGTCCTTTAGGGAAGGAAACTGCCACTCTTACTTGCTCTGACCTCTATGTGACTCCAAACCCACAGCAATGTGGTTGACTCTTAACTGCCCTCTGGGCAATTGGGGATCGGCAATAAATGCTGGCCCAGCCAGCAATGAGCTCATCTTGTGAATGAATAAATAAAAATCCATTTAGCCTGTCTAATCCTATTAGAATTTTATAGGTTTCTTTGAGGTCCTCCTCATTCTTCCAAACTCCACTGAATATAGTCCTAACTTATCCAGTCTCTATTCATATATCAGTTCTGCCACCTCGAGAATCAGTCTGGTAAACCTAATCTGGTATTTTGCTTTTAACTTTCCTTTAAATACCTTTTTGCACTTCCTTCAGTTCTAAGTGCAGTTGTTTGTTGCAATTGCACACTCCCAAGTACAATAGAAAGGAGGTGATGTTGAACTTGTATAAGACACTTGTTAGACCTCAGCTAGATTACCATGTATAATTGTGGGCACCACATTATAGGAAAGATATGAATGTATTAGAGAGACAGTGCAAAGCGATTTATAAGAATGATTCCAGGAATGAGAAATTTCAGTGACGAGGAAGAAGTTGAGACTGTTCTCGCTAGAGGTTGAGAGGAGATTTGATACAGATTTTCAAAATCATGAGCAGGATGATTGAGTAGATAGGGAGAAGCTGTTCCCACTTGTAAAAGACTCAAGAGAAATGTAGATTTAAAGTTATGTGCAAAAGAAGCAAGAATGATGTGAGAGAAAATATTTTTCTCACAGCAACTAGTTAGGGTGTGGAATGCACTGTCTGGAAATATGGTGGAGACAGGTTCAATTGAGGCATTCCAGAGGGAAATGGATAATTATTTGGGTAGAAATGGTTTATAAGAGGTATGTAAGGAGATTCACATGCCGTAATGATGCTTGTTTGAATGAACAATGGGCCAAATAGCCTCCTTCTGCTCCATAACAATTCTGTGATTCTGTAATAGATTTTTTACAGCTTTTTCCAAAATGTCTTTGCTTTACTTTTTTACATTCATACTTTAATAACATATTGTTCTGATATAATGTTTGCACAGATATAAGAAAAGTACAGTAAATGTAGTTTATTTAGACAGTTATCCAAACTTTTCTAGCCAGTCTTATCGCGAGCATCAGTAGATACATTATCAGTGAAACATATCAGTAGATACATTATCAGCGAATTAAATTCCAAACAATACATTGGAGATATGAACAGCATTAATAACTTACAATCCTGTAATCCTGTCAGTATCCAGTTTGTTTTCCTGTAAAATAGCAAGATGGTGAAATTCCTGGTGTCTTTCACAATCCTTGGGTTGTTATTTGGCAGATTTTGTTGCTTTCCTTCTCTTTATGCTTGGCAAGGTCCTGTATAGTTGACTTGCCCAGACACGCAGCGATCTGTGAGTACAGAGGAGGCAGGAATATTTACTTTTATGTGCTAAGAGACATCTGTTGTAAAGAATATAAAGAAACCTAGTGAAGGCAGTCAGTAGATGCTTCACATTAAAAAGTCTGCATAAAAAAAGTGAACACTTCAGTAGATAATTCGCAACAGTCATGCTTTCATTATCAGTTCTAATATTTCGTGCTTAAAGTGGCTTTATGTGAAAATGCATTTATTCTGAACCATTCAGACCAGAAAGATACTCTGGGTTTATATATATCAAGCCAGACAGTGGGCAAAAGATGATCAATAGCCTTAAAAAAATGTCAGTGCTCATGAAAACTTGGCAGATCAACAACAACTCTTACTGTAAGCCCTGACATCTGAAAACATGCTTGGGCTTTGTAGCATAAGCTGCAGGCTGCATTTGCTGGCACTTCTATTCGAGAAAAAAACAACATAAGTGCAGAAAACCCTGAAGGAGCAAGTCCAAATGTTGAAGACACAGAACCGATGCGTATTGCTAGTGAGATCATGAGGTATCTCCAAAAATATTAAACATTATAACATTTTCTCTCTAAATCTAAGCATTTTATTCGTCTTGCTCTGTCCTTTTTAGTCTTAAACAGATACAAAGTAAGATGAGAATTTTCAGCAAACCAATTAGACCATCAATGGTCACATTCTCATCCAACTGCCTCCTCCGCCCCACCCCCACGACTCAGTGAAAAATTCTTATTGAACTCTCCCTTCTTTCACGAAGGCACAACGTTATCATTTCAAGCTGACCTATCCCTTCCTCCCTCTCTCTTCATTTCAACCCACATTACTTCAATCTTATTTAAGCTGACAATCTACCCAGTCCACCGCCCACCATTAATTCACACCTCCACTCTTCTCCTGCCTCTCTGTGTTTCTTTAAACTGGCAGCCCCAATTCAACAAGGTGCCCTTTCCAGCACCGCTTACTCGCAAATGCCTCACACCAAAGCACTCCTTTTTCCTGCTTTTTCTCTTAATTTTCACGTTTTTTTTCTCACTTTCATTGTCATTTAGCTCCTCCAATTCTTTTCATTTTTCTGATTCCCCCTCTTTGGTTCTCTCTTCATTATCATCCATTCCTCATAACCATGAATTCTTCTGCTTCCCTCCAAGTCTACTCTACTACTACAGTCCTACTGCTGATTGATGTAGTCAATAGATATACAATAAAAGGGGACTGTTGTGCATGCGACTATTTATATTTAAAGTGTTGATATGCTCCTTCCTGACTGCTCCTCAGTTAATACTGGCACTTCAAGATAAGTGACAATGAGAGAATGGGCATTGGTCCACACACACTTCTGTTAGGAAATGGCAACAAATCAACCAAGCCCCAAAAATAATGCTTGTCAACATAAAAAAACAATTGTTGGCATATACATGGATTGTACAAAATTATTTGATCTCAAGCCACAGTGTTAATGCAATTTTAACAATTGACCTTGGGCTGAGAAAGAACAAAAAATAAACTTCTGATTTTCAGGCAGAGCACAAGTGGAGGTATTTAGTAAGGAAAGGTGGTGGTGACTACAAATAGGGAATAGCCAAGGGAGGATAGGTGTGAATAGTGCCGTAAAATACATTGATACAATATTATTAAATGCATTTGGGAGGAGAACCATTCCACTATTGTGCAGAAAAAATCAAAAAGTTTCATCAAGATAGAAAAATAGACTATACTTGTAAAACTGCATGGAATAGAAAAAAAATCACAAAAACTTCTACAAATATATGAAGAGAAAAATATTAGTGAAGACAAATATATGCCCCTTATAGGCAGAAGCTGGGAGAATTATAATGAGATTCTGGACGTAGGTTTCCTCACTGAGCTGGAAGGTTCATTTTTAGCCGTTTCATCACCATATTAGGTAACATCATCAGTAAGCCTCCGATGAAGCACTGGTGTTATGTCCCACTTTCTATTCATGTGTTTACGGTCCCTTGGGTTGGTTATGTCATTTCAGCTCTGAGAAAAAAGAACAGGAAATGACACTGTCACAGGAAATGACATCGCCAACCCAAGGAAACCTTAACACATAATTGGAAAGCACTTCACCGGAGGCTCACTGATGATGTTGCCTAGTATGGTGACAAAATGTCTGAAAACAAACCTTCCAGCTCAGCAAGCAAACTTACATCCAGAACATCAACCTGAGCTACAAATCTTCTCAAAACTCGCTAATTATAATGAGAACAAAGAAATGATAAAGAATTGATTCTATACTTTGAGTCTATCTTCAAAAGAACAAATAACCTCCCAGGAAACCAAGGGTGTAGTGAGAGGGCAGAATTGAAAAAAGTCAGTATTAGTATCAATGTGGTGTTGGGGAAATTGCTTGGGTTAATGGCTCACAAATCCTCAAGCTTTGTAATCTATATCCAGAATACTAAAGGGAATGGCTCTGGAAATATTGAGTGCACTGGTGGACATCTTCCAAAATTCTATAAATGCAGGAGCAATTCCTACAGATTAGAGGGTCGCAAATGTAACTCCATCATTTAAAAAAAGAGGGAGAGAAAAAAAAGACTTGTAGACCAGTTAGTCTAACGTCAGGAGTGGAGAAATTGCTGGACTTCATTATAAAAAATGCGACAACAGAACATCTGGAAAGTATTATGAGATTGGACAAAACCAGCAGAGGTTTATGAAAGTAGAATAGATAAGGGAGAACCAGTGGATGCGGTATATTGGATTTTTCAAAAGGCTTCTGATAAGGTCCCGCATAAGAGTGGGCAAAATTAAAGCATATGGGATATGGTGGGATCTATCAGTTTGATTAAGAATTGGATGGCAGACAGCGAACAGAGTGTGGGGAATAAATGGGTCTTTCATCGAGTAGGAGGCAGTGACTAGTGGCATATCACAAGGATCAGTGCTTGGGTGTCAGCTGTTCATGATATATATAAATGACCCGGACAAAGGAATCAAATGCAACATTTTCAAGTTTATTGATGACACTAAACTGGGAGGAATTGTGAATTTTGAGGAGGATGCAAGGAGTCTTCAAGGTGATTTAAACAAATTGAGTGGGTGGATAAACACATGGCAGATAAACTTTGATGTGAAAAACAGAAAAGATGAGTATAATTTTAATAGTGTTATATTGGGAAATGTGGATGTACAAAGGGACCTGGGTGTCCTTGCATAGCAGTTATTGCAAGTAGACAGCCAGGTGCAGCAAGCAATTAGGGAAATAAATGGTATATTGATCTTCATTACAAGAGTAGGGACATTTTACTGCAGTTGTACAGTTCCTTAGGGTGAGAGTACCTGGAGTATTGTGTGCAGTTTTGTTTTCCCTCCCTATGAAAGGATGTCTTTGCCATAGAGGGAGGGCACCAGAGGTTCACTAGGCTGGTACTCGGAATGGCAGGACTGTCCTACAAGGAGAGATTGGTTCAAATAATTCTATATTCACTAGCGTTTCGAAGGAAGAAAGAGGATCTGATTGAACTATATGAAATTCTAACACGGCTGGACAGACTAGATACAAGAAGGATAGTCACCTGGTTGGGGGAGTCTAGGACCAAGTGATGTAGTCTCAGGATATTGAACATAGAACATATAGAACATAGAACATTACAGCGCAGTACAGGCCCTTCGGCCCTCGATGTTGCGCCACCCTGTCATACTAATCTGAAGCCCATCCCACCTACACTATTCCATGTACGTCCATTTGCCTGTCCAATGACGACTTAAATGCACTTAAAGTTGGCGAATCTACTACCATTGCAGGCAAAGCATTCCATACCCTTACTACTCTCTGAGTAAAGAAACTACCTCTGACATCTGTCTTATACCCATCTGTCCTCACTTTAAAGCTGTGTCCCCTCAAGTTTGCCGTCCCCATACTTGGAAAAAGGCTCTCCCTGTCCACCCTATCTAACCCTCTGATTATCTTGTATGTCTCTATTAAGTCACCTCTCAACCTTCTTCTCTCTAATGAGAACAGCCTCAAGGCCCTCAGTCTTTCCTTGTAAGACATTCCATGGCCGTACCAGAGCTTTGTAGATCTGCAGCATAACCTCCTGGTTCCGGAACTCAATCCCTCTATTAATAAAGGCTAAAACACTGTATGCCTTCTTAACAACCCTGTCAATCTGGGTGGCAACTTTCAGGGATCTGTGTACATGGACACCGAGATCTCTCTGCTTATCTGCACTCCCTAGAATCTTACCATTAGCCCAGTACTTTGCATTCCGATTACTCTGTCCAAAGTGTATCACCTCACACTTGTCCATATTAAACTCCATTTGCCACCTCTCAGTCCAGCTCTGCATCCTATCTATGTCTCTCTGCAACCTATTACATCCTTTGTCACTATCCACAACTCCACCGACCTTAGTGTCATCTGCAAATTTACTAACCCACCCTTCTAAGCCCTCATCCAGGTCATTTATAAAAATGATAAACAGCAGTGGACCCAACACCGACCCTTGCGGTACGCCGCTAGTAACTGGACACCAAGATGAACATGTTCCATCAACTACAACCCTCTGTTTTCTTTCAGCAAGCCAATTATTGATCCAAACTGCTATGTCTCCCACAATCCCATTCCTCCCCAATTTGAATAACAGCATACTGTGGGGAACCTTATTGAACGCCTTGCTGAAATCCATATACACCACATCAACCGTTTTACTTTCATCTACCTATTTGGTCACTTTGTCAAAAAACTCAATAAGATTCGTTAGACATGACCTACCCTTCACAAAACTGTGCTGACTGTCCCTGATCAGATTATTCTTTTCTAGATGTTTATAAATCCTATCTCTTATAACCTTTTCCAACACTTTACCAACAACTGAAGTGAGACTCACTGGTCTATAATTACCAGGGTTGTCTCTACTACCCTTTTTGAACAAGGGAACTACATTTGCTATCATCCAGTCCTCAGGCACTATTCCTGTAGACAATGATGATTTGAAGATCAATGCCAAAGGCTCGGCAATCTCTTCTCTTGCTTCCCAAAGGATCCTAGGATAGATCCCATCCAGCTCAGGGGACTTGTCTATTTTCACACTCTGCAGTATTTCTAATACCTCTTCCTTGTGAACCTCAATCTCGTCTAGTCTAGATGCAAGTATCTCTGTATCTTCCTCGCCAACATTTTCATCTTCTATAGTGAACACTGTCGAAAAATATTTATTTAGTGCTTCCCCTATCTCCTCTGATTCCACACACAACTTCCCACTATTATCCTTGATACAGGCAGATCATTTAGGATTGAGATGAGGAAACATTTCTTCACTCAAAGGGTAGTGAACCTTTGAAATTTTCTACCACAGAAGGATGTGGAGGGCAAGTCACTGAATATATTCAAGAAAAAGATGGACACATTTTTCAATTTTAAAGATGTCATGTGGCTGGGAGAAGCTGGAATATGGCATTGAGATAAAGGAATAGCCATGATCGTACTGAATGGTAGAGCAGGCTCAAAGAGTCAAATGGCCTACTCCTGCTCTTAGTTTCTTAATATGAAGGATAAAGCATGTCCAAGGGAAAGAGCAGGTAGCCAAACAGGTGTGGATAGAGTCTGCATGGATTTACAAAAGGGAAATCATGCTTGACAAAGCTATTGCAATGTCTTGATGATGTGATTAGTAAGGTTGATTCAGGAAACTAGTGGAAGTAGCTTACTTGGACCTTTAGAAGGTTTTCAATAAGGGCCAACTTTAGAGGTTAGCATGTAAAGCTAAAGTACATGGGATAGCTGTAGTGTTCTGACAAGGATAAAGAACTGGCTGGCAAACAGGAAACAAAGAGTAGGAATAAAAAGATCAT
Organism: Chiloscyllium plagiosum; assembly: GCF_037043375.1. Lineage (NCBI taxonomy): Eukaryota > Metazoa > Chordata > Chondrichthyes > Orectolobiformes > Hemiscylliidae > Chiloscyllium > Chiloscyllium plagiosum. Next base: position 1,890,466 of record NW_028270160.1, read on the forward strand.
TTTCTCAGTGGCAGCCAATGACTAGTGGGGTACCACAGGGAGCAGTACTTGGACCCCAGCTATTCACAATATTTATTAATTATTTGGACGAGGAAACTAAATGTAATAGCCCCAAATTTGCAGATGACTCAAAACTGGGTGGGCAAATCAATTGAGCGGATGCAGATACGTTGTAATTTGATTTGGACAAGATGAGTCAGTGGGCTAATGTATAACAGATAAAGTATGATGTGGATATTGAGTTTACCCATTTTGGGAGCAAAAACAAAAAGGCCGATTATTATCTGAATGGCTATAGGTTTGGAAAAGGGGAGGTGAAACAAGACCTGGGTGTCCTTGTACACCAGTCGCTGAAGTAAGCATTCAGGTGCAGCAGTTGGTGAAGAAGGTAAATGGTATTTTGGTCTTCATAGTGGGAGTATTCAAGGACAGGAACAGGAGTGTGTTCCTGGAATTATACAGGGCCTCAGAAGACCACACCTGGAGTTTTGTATGAATTTTTGATCTCCTTATCTGAGGAAGGATATTCTGGCTATGGAAGAAGTGTAACAAATGTTTTCCAGACTGATTCCTGGGATGGCAGAACTGATGTATGAAGAAAGACTGGATCATTTAGGGCTATATTCAATGAAGTTTAAAAGAATGCAGTGGAATCTCAGAAATCTATACAATGGGATACAAATAATGGCATATTTTCAGTTGAGTCTGATTAACACTCGCCATGATCCAGTAGCAATCGTGAAAAATCTAGTGCAACTGGCCTGACCGACACAAGTCACACTGACAAAGTACTGCAGTGACACAGTAGTAATGCTGCCTGCAGGCAAAGAGAGAAGAAAATTGTCAAGGAAGGTGCAAAGGAGATCAATCAATAAACCATACATTAATGCAAATAATGCCTGTACTAAGTTATTTCTTCCGAGATAAACCTAACACAAGAATTACTATTTATGATTTAATTAAAGTAATTAAAGTTAACATCATTCCATTTATTGAACTGATTACTTTCAATTATGTTTTTCATAGTTACTCATCTATAAAGACTTGTGACATATTTTTATTTTTAGATGCAGTCATGCGTGATCACAGAATAAAAGACAATATTTTAGCCATTGCATCAAACTGCTAACAGTATCTGTGTAACAAGTGCTTCCTTCACTGCTTGGACTGTGTACATTCCTTGACTGTTGATAAGTAAACCTTGCAGTCACCCATAACTCTTCATCTCGCTGTTTGTTAATTGTCTCTCTCCCTCTTTCTTCACTTTCCATCTTGGCAATTAGTGTCAGGCATAAAACTTTGAAGAAATACTTTTCTGTGTCTGTCGGTATCTTGAAATTTTGACTAGATGGAATCCTGCCCCCTTGTTCCTCCTATGAGGTGACACAGAGTGGCAGATAAACAATATCTATCCTGATCTTCAGCTAGGGCCCATTATTGCTCCACAAGAAGATCAAGGAGTATGCCAGAAACAGGATTCGAGATGAGACTTTTCCTTACCCTTCAAAAGTTTTTATCACTGATTGGCATCAAAGGTCTTTGTGCCTTTGGGCAGGAAAGCAGCTCATCAAAACCAATGAAGATAGAAAATTGAAGGTGAGGTGTGAAGAACCTGTCAGAAGTTGAAAGTGTCTCAGCTTCCTACATTGCAATTCAAGCCCCAGTGAAGGCTGTCCTCAGTTCAGTCATCAAACGTTTGTAGAGTTGGCACCAGATAGTGGGGCCTCTCTTCCTGATCAAGGTGGGTGACGAGCTGGCACAGTCTCTTGCATCAGAGATGAAAATACTGACATAGATATTTAGGGTAAACCACTGGCCTAGATACAAACTGAATTGACAGCAGTTTCCAGGAACCAGTACGTAGACCAGAGTGTGCTACAAGAAGGTGAATATATGTAAAGTGCTTAATCCGCAAACAGGAAATGAATAATACTGATGGGTCGAGGAAAGCCCACTGCCAGGCTGACCTCAAAATCAGACTACATGCATCACTTCTGTATCATTTCAGTTTCCGTTGTTAATAAAACTGGATTGCAATTTAAAAATAAGTATTCAAAGGGATACTGAATAAATCCTGAAATATTTAAGTGACTGCTGTGCAGACCAGGTGGACTCGCCATGAGAAATGCAGGGTTGCAGGGATAGGGGAGGAGGGGTGGATCTGGGTGGGATGCTCTTCAGATTGTCTGTGTGGACTTGATGGGCCGAATGGCCTGAATCTACACTGTAGGGATTTTATGATCCTATTCTATAAAGAAACAAAAGTTCTGTGTCCAGGTGCTGTGAATGGAAATAGGAGAAGCGTGTTCAGTTAAACAAATAGGAGAAATGCATCCACTCCTTTAGACTTCATTCCTCAACATTATCAATCTAACTTCTGTAATCTAAATGTGTAATTTTCTAATAATTCCGATTTATTTTCATAAAGAAGGAACCCCCTACTGCACAATTGTATCAACGCGTCGGCCTCAGACAAAGCATTTTATTGGGAATTTTTCAGATTGAAATGAACTCAAGAACTCCCTCTGCAGGATTGATAACATTCTGCACAATGTTCGCAATGTGTCGCCCAGAAGAATTTTAGTGCTGTAAAAGTTGAGTTTCAGTTCCTCTACAATTCTCTTTCAGCATACATAAAATAATTACCACAGAGAAAACTTTGACCTCTCAATCAAAGCAAACAGTGCTTGATAACCTATAATTTTAAAACTTGAGTGGCTTCATTGTGGCGATTAGTTTGGAGGTTAAGATAGCTTTGAAAAAGCCATGAATCAGCACTAACCTGACCAACAACTTTCATGTTTATACCATCTATAACATCGTAAAGCATCTCAAGATAAAACTTGTAACTATAGTGCCCTTGAAGCATTTCAAAACACTTCAAGGTCAATAAAATAGTTCCTGTTGTGTCGGCAAACAATTTATAAAGAGCAAGGTCCTCAGAAGCAATGAAACAACAGACCAGATAATCTTTATGTTGGCGTGATCAACAACTGTTGAGTTGAACATCGGGAAAATCTTTTGCTCTTATTTGCATATTTCCACAGAATCTTATAATAACCTCAGCAAGCAGCTTTTTAAGTGTCTTATCTGTAGCAACACATTGTTGACAATGCAGTATTCCCTCAATAATGCACTGAGATTTCACTCTAAATTAAACATTCAAGACCTAAAAGTGTACTGTTTAGATGCCTGAAAACTCTGTTACTAGCCAGACAAGGAGATGAGATGAGTGAATGAGACAAGACAGTAGTCATAAATAAGAACAAAATAATGCTCCTGGAAAACCCAAGAGAATCAGGCAGCATCTCTTGAAGAGAAACAAAGTTAACATTTCAGGTCGATGAGCTGTCATCAGAACTGAAGCGAAATGGAGATTGAAGAGTTCTAAAGTAAAGGATGTAGGGGAGGGTGTAAAAAGAACATAGGAGAGTGGGAAGATTAAATAACAAATGATTTAATGATGCAAAACCAAATGGATATCATGAAGAAACAAAGTTTGTGCCCAAATGAGGTGCAAATTGCTAAAGAAACCATCTGTGAAACAAGAGGGATAATAGAACATAGAAAAGTACAGCACAGAACAGGTTCTTAGGCCTACGATGTTGTGCCGAGACTTAATCCTAATGCAAAATATAGTAATTTAACCTACACACCCCTCAACTCACTGCTATCCATGTGCATGTCCGGCAGTCGTTTAAATGTCCCTAATGACTCTGCTTCCACCACCTCAGCTGGCAACGCATTCCATTCATTCACAACTCTCTGCATAAAGAACCTACCTTTGATGTCTCCTTTATACCTTCCTCCTAATATCTTCAAACTATGACTTCTCGTACCAGTCAATCCTGCCCTGGGGAAAAGTCTCTGGCTATTAACTCTATCTATTCCTCTCATTATTTTGTACACCTCGATCAGGTCTCCTCTCTTCCTCCTTCTCTCCAGAGAGAAAAGTCTGAGCTTATTCAACCTTTCTTCACAAGGCAAGCCCTCCAGTCCAGGCAGCATCCTGGTAAACCTTCTTTGCACCCTCTCCAAAGCCTCTTATCTTTCCTGGACACAATATTCCAAGTGTGGTCTCCCCAGGGACTTGTAGAGCTGCAGCAAAACCTCACGGCTCTTAAACTCGATACTCCTGTTAATGAAAGCCAAAACACCATATGCTGTAATTGCCAGGGATTTCCTTATTACCCTTCTTGAAAAGTGGAACAACATTCGCTTCCTTCCAATCCTCCAGTACGACTCCCGTGGAGAGTGAGGAGGAAAGAAACCTCCTTTCTTGCTTCCCGGAGCAGCCTAGGATAAATCTGGTCTGGCCCTGGGGACTTATCAATCTTAATGTTTTCCAAAATTTCTAACACATCAACTTCATCAATCTTGATCTGGTCAAGACTGTATCCCAGCTCCTCTAAGTTTTCATTTACAACAAGTTCCCTTCCCTTGGTGAAAACTGAAGCAAAAAACTCATTTAGGGCTTCCCCTATCTGCTCAGATCCTCTATCTGCATTTGCCGAGAGGTGCGAGGGAGGAGAGAAGGAATTCTGGGAAGGTGAGTCTAACGGATAAAGAAAGGCAAAGATCAGCCCTGTAAAGCAAAGGGAGAGAATGAAACCTGCATTACGCCAGATGAAAACAATGCTCACTGCAGTACAGTATACGTGTCTGAAAGTATTAACACTTAATTGACAAGCTCCACCCATTGTGGTGATGTTGCAGATACTTGGTGAGGGTAAAGAGGAATTTGTAGGAAAGAGACCCGCACATTCTGAAGATCTGAAACAAAATCAGAGGTTCCTGGAGAAACTCACCAAGTCTTGCACCATCTGTGGTGAGATAAATGGTTAATGTTTTGAGTCCAGGGATCCTTCTTCAGAACTCTTCTGAACTGAGCTCTGGCGAAGGTTCTGAGAAAGGGTCACTGGACTCAGAATGTTACCTGTATCTCTCTTTCTCCACAGGTGATGTCAGATCTCCTGAGTTTCTTCAGCGATTTCTGTTAGTTTCAGATTTCCAGCATGAGCAGTTTTTTGTTCCATTTCTGACCCGGAGTGGACAAAAATAAATACACGTTATCTTTACAGGATTCTTCATGTGAAGTTCTGGGCCAGCAGCTTCACAGTTGAAGTAGTTGAGTATAAGCCAGGAACCTAGACAGCCAGCACCAGAGTGGATCACTGTTGAAACCACATAGCTTTTTATTGACACTGTGGCTGGTCTAAAAATCCTGAATGAACTTTACAGGTGCTGAGAGAAGGTATCTGTTTAAGGTAAGGGGGAGAGGGAGTAGATGAGAAGTTTGAGTACAGGTGGTTGGGTATACAGATGCCAGGCAGGTGACAAGCTAGTATGCCAACAGAGTAGGTTTAGAATGTCTGGTAGATGAGGGGCTGCAGACTGAGATAGACAAATATTTGGTCCTGCTATAAACCAAGAGAAGTGGGCTGTAAAGTGGAGTTGAGGCAGAAGATCCTGATTGTGTTAAATAGCAGAGCAGGTTAGGGGCTACATGGTTGATAGCTGCTCTTATTTATTTTGTTCTTAAAACAAAATGATTGTGAAAACCTATATGATTCAGTAGCTTCTTCTATTCATGAACTAGAGATAATGCTGTTGCTTGTAATATTAAGAAAGTACAAAGTTAAATCTGGAGCATTGGAGGCTGAGGGTGACTTTATCGAGATTTATGAATAGCCAAGACCTTTTTCTGAGGGTGGGGAGTCCAAAATGAGAGAGCATATATTTACGGTGAAAGGGGAAAGATTTAAAAAGGACCTGAGGGGTAACTTTTTCACTGAGATGAAGCACGTACAGAATGAGCTGCCAGAGAAAGTAGTGGAAGGAGGTACAATTACAACATTTATAAGGCATCTGGGTGGGTATATGAACAGGAAGGGTTTAGTGGGATATGGCCAAATGCTGTCAAATTGGACAAGGTCAGATTGGGATGTATGGTCAGCATGGACAAGTTGGACCAAAGGGTTTGTTTCTGTACTGTATGGCTCCATGGCTATTAATTTCTCTAATCACTTAAACATTCAATAATAGGATTGCAAAGCAAGATTTTTTCCTCTGTAAATCTAAGCTGAAACAATAACTATGGATTTAATGGCTGAAGTTAGTGTGTAGATCATCCAGTAATTTATGCACAGAAATGTTGTAAATTACCAGAAATTGCTAGTTGTCTCAGAAAATACCCTTAAACTTGTGATTTTCAAGAAATGGCAGCATTTTTTAATTAATTGTGTATCAAATTCATGGAAGGCTTGGACTGTGTTCCTACATTTTAACATGGAGCACAGAACGTTACAGCACAGTACAGGCCCTTTGGCCCTCAATGTTGCGCTGACCTGTGAAAATAAACAGATGCCCATCTAACCTACACCATTCCACTATTATGCATATGTATGTCCAATGCCCATTTAAATGCCCTTAACAGTTGCAGGCAGGCTGTTCCATGCCCTTACTACTCTCTGAGTGAAGAAACTATCCTTAATATTGGTCCTAAATCTATCACCCCTCAATTTAAAGCTATGTCTCCTCGTGTTAGCCTTCACCATCCGAGGAAAAAGGCTCTCACTGTCCATCCTATCTAACCCTTTGATTATCTTATACGTCTCAATTAAGTCACCTCTCAACCTTCTTCTCTCCAACGAAAACACCCTCAGTTCCTTCAGCCTTTCCTCATAAGACCTTCCATACCAGGAAACATCCGAGTTAATCTCTTCTGAACCCTTTCAAAAGCTTCCACATCCTTGCTATAATGCGGTGACCAGAACCGCATGCAATATTCCAGGTGCGGCCTTACTAGTGTCTTGTCCACCTGAAGCATGACCTCGTGGCTCCGAAAATCAATCCCCCTACCAATAAACGCCATATGCCTTCTTAACAACCCTTTCAATCTGGGTGGCAACTTTCAGGGATTTATGCACTTGGACACTGAGATCTCTCAGTTCATTGACACTGCAACGAATTTTACCATTAGCCCAGTACTCTCATCCCTGTTACTTCTTCCGAAGTGAACTACCTCACACTTTTCCACATTAAATTCCATGTGCCACTTCTCAGCCCAGCTCTGCATCTTATCTATGTCCCTCTGTAACCCACAGCATCCTTTGGCACTATCCACAACTCCACCTACCTTTGTGTCATCTGCAAATTTACTAACCCGTCCTTCTAGGCCCGCATCCAGATCATTTATAAAAGTGACAAACAGCAGTGGCCCCAAAAAAGATCCTTGCGGCACACCACTGGTGATTGAGCTCCAGGATGAACATTTCATATCAACCACCACCTTTTGTCTTCTTTCAGCTAGCCAATTTCTGATCCAAACCGCTAAATCATCTTCAATTCCGAAACTCCGTATTTTGTGCAACAGCCTACCGTGTGGAACCTTATCAAACACCTTACTGAAGTCCATATACACCATATCAACTGCTTTAGCTTCATCCACCTGTTTTGTCACCTTCTCGAAGAACTCAATAAGGTTAGTGAGGCACGACCTACCCTTCATAAAACCGTGTTGACTATCCCTAATCAAATTATTCCTTTCCAGATGATTAAAAATCCTATCCCTATAACTTTTTCCAACATCTTACCGAAAACTGAAGTAAGGCTCACTGGCCTAGAATTACCAGGGTTGTCCCAACTCCACTTGTTCAACAAGGGAACATTTGATATTCTCCAGTCTTCTGGCACTACTCCTGTCGAAAACAATGACATAAAGATTGAAGCCAAAGGCTCTGCAATCTCATCCCTGGCTTCCCAGAGAATCCGAAGATAAATCCCATCGGCCCGGGGTTTTATCTATTTTCAGATCTTCCAAAATTGCTAAAACCTCCTCTTTGTCAACCTCAATCCCATCTAATCTTGTAGCCTGTATCCCTGTATTCTCACTAACAGTACCCTTTTCCAATGTGAATACTGATGAAAAGTATTCATTAAGCGCTTCCCCATGTCTTCAGATTCCACACACAACTTTTGTGGGCGGCATGGTGGCACAGTGGTTAGCACTGCTGCCTCACAGCGCCTGAGACCCGGGTTCAATTCCCGCCTCAGGCGACTGACTGTGTGGAGTTTGCACATTCTCCCCGTGTCTGCGTGGGTTTCCTCCGGGTGCTCCGGTTTCCTCCCACAGTCCAAAAGATGTGCAGGGTCAGGTGAATTGGCCATGCTAAATTGCCCGTAGTGTTATGTAAGGGGTAAATGTAGGGGTATGGGTGGGTTTCGCTTCGGCGGGTCGGTGTGGACTTGTTGGGCCGAAGGGCCTGTTTCTACACTGTAATGTAATCTAATCTAATCTAAACTTTCTACTACTATCTTTTATTCCAGACATACCTATCAAAGTCCTTAGGGTTTTCCTTGATCCTATTTTAATTACAAGATTTACATTCCTTTAATGCTGTTCAACATCTGCAGCTCAGAAAAGGAACAACTAAAACTGTCGAGCCTTATTTCAGTAAATAGTAAATTCTTCAATTGTTCTAAAAGTTAAAACATACAATCTTTTTCAGTGTTTCTTACTTTTCCTTTCTCTTTACATTCTCCCCTAATCCAATTTTTCTTTTCCTCTTTATTCCTCTTTCTGTACTGAACTTGACTCTACTTGACCTGATTTCCTTCTCCATCATTCTTTTGTTTCTTTCTCAATCCTTAATTTTCACAATTTAAGCAGATAGACTGTTCATTCTGCTATTTATCAAGGTCCCAGATGTCCTGTTGGCATCACTACTCTTCCAACTTGCATTGCCAGCAATGTGTTTGCTGTGCAAGCTGCTGACATATGCTGCAGGTATGACACTGAAGTCACACATACAGCAACATGTCCGCCCCCTTGATTGATCATTGCTGGCAACCACGACAAGCTGCCTGGCTTTGTGTCTGAGCTCGAGGCAAGGCAAGGCAAGACAGAAGTACTGTGAGACTGTAAATTCTGAATAAGGTGCCAATGCGCAAAAATGCAAGGCACAGATGCTGCAAGCATCCAAGTAGGTATAAATGCAGTGGGTCGAGGGTGTGGTGCTGGAAAAGCACAGCAGGTCAGGCAGTATCCAAGGAGCAGGAGAATAGACTTTTCAGGCATAAGCCCTTCATCAACATTGCACACTCTCGAATCTGATCTCCAGCATCTGCAGTCCTCACTTTCTCCCAGTAAACTGAGTGGGTACTAAGAAAGCAAACTAAACGCCCTGAAATGCACCTTGTTCCAGTGCATGAGATGATACCTTTGCCTGAACATAAAGTGGAGTATTGAAATGGTGAATTATACTATGAGTGCATCAAAAGTGTGCCATGATGATGTGGCAAGGCTGGTGCATGTCCAATGTTAACATCCTTGGACAAAGCTGGCAGGTGATCACTACCCATGGACCATGGAGTCATACAGTATTGAAACACACACTTTGATCCAACCAGTCCACGCTGACCATGATCCCAAACTTAACCAATCCCAATTGTGTGCACTTGGCCCAATTTCCTCCAAACCTTTCCTATTCATGCACTTATTCAAATGTCTTTGGAACATTGTAACTGTATTGGCATCCATCACTTCCTCTGGAATTTCATTCCACACATGGAAGAACCAAAATGAATCAAAATAAAAATCTTGTACAACTGAAGTGTAGTAACTATAAGAAATCCAGAAATAAGCTTGCAACCTCAGGAGCAGCTGCAAGATCTATGTTACTCTCAGTTCACATTTTTTCAGCATGTCCGAGAGGTTGGGGAATATTTGCCAAGATGGAGGCCTGGAGAAGCACGCTGCAGGGAGCAACCAGGAACCTGCTCACATTCAGCTCGGGAATTCTTGCTGTTTAGTTTCTCTCCAGTGCTTGGTAAATTGGCAAAATGCATATAAATGAGGCATGATTAGGTAATAAAGAAATATTAATGAATCTAAACAAGCTTTTGCTGCATATTAGTGCGATTCTAATAGCTTTGGTGGAAAATTAGACCTTTCTTTCTTGACATCAAGAATCACACTTTCCCATTCTCACCATATTTTACCAGCTGTCTCGGTATTGCCCATATCTTTCAGAAGCTGAGAAGGTTCCACTCTCTATTTCAGAATCAACTAGATCAACAGGCATTTCTTAATGGACAAAAGGATTCGTTCCATGATTATTTGATGAACTTTAAAAGGACAAAATAGCCTCCACCCTGTGTCATGTCAGTGCATCCATGAAGATATTGTAAATGTTAAATCTGTATTCTGAAAATGGACATAACATTTTATTTTACATTTATTTTAAATGGACAAATGACATCTTGTGACTTTGGCAACACCAACTCTGAGCAGTCCTGAAACTCAAACAGATGCCTCATTAAAACTTGGATGATCACACCCACTTGTGGAGTACACATCTCATTGCATAAGGGTGATCCAAAAGATACAGACAATGGGGTTTGAAGACAACTCACCTGCATGTTTCGTTAAGGATTAAAGAGAAGAACCTTCATTTGTGGCAAGCTAAAGTGAATGGCCATCATTACTTTCCTGTTGTATTATGGCGCCACCTCCATTCCAAACAAACTAAGTGGGTCACATGACCAAAACCAGTTTCCATGGTTACATTTTATTTACCCCAGAAGCAAAGGGGAAAAGCAGAACCATCAGATCAATTACAGACTTCTGTCTTCAGCCAAAAATCAATTGCAAGTCATCAGACAGCTAAGATATTGTACTTGTCCAGCTTCCAAATTCAAATGAGAAATTCAACTCTGGGCTCATCAACTATAGGAACCTCTGAAGCAACTGAAAGACTTTTGTACTTTCAAGATCATCACTTCCGACAAAGTATCAACTCAAATGAGAAATGTCTGGGCTGCACAGAAATAAGGACAGGGTTAAATTCCATTTTTATAATCATCAGTATCCAGTCTTTGTGTGTATGTGTATGCCCATGGGACAGTTTAAAAAAACTATCACTGGACTCGAAATATTAATGTTGTTCATTTTTTCACAGATGCTGCAAGGCCTGTTGAGTTTCTCCAGCAAAATCTGATTATGCATTTGCCTGTAACACCCACATTAGGAGCACAAGTACCTCAGATATATTTCAAATATTGACCCAGATCTTCTGATCTCTGTTGGAATCCTTACTTCTGACTCAGATCAGACAAAACATTCCCAATCCCTTTTCCCGGAGCTTTCCAGTTGAACTTCCAAAACAGGAGCCTTCATATCTGAAACAATCCAAGAAACCATGTAGGCTGCAGCAGAGCAGAAACCGTGTTCCCTTTGTCTGCAATAGCAGCTATTAAGGTCCCAAAGCCACTCTGACAGCTACCAAGAGAAGGTAACTGTGCTGGATCAGTGAGCGATAAGGTGGAAAGCGAGTGGCTAGGGGAGGGATTTAAGGTAGCAGCTGAGTGATTATAGGGTGGCAGGTAGGTGAAGGGTTGGTCGGAAGCCAAGTTGAAAGTGTTGGGTGCCAGATGGGTTAGGGTGAAAGGTGACAGGGTTGGGGAGCATTTGAGGATCTGGGGAGGGGTGCACTTGGGGCACAGTTTTATGCCCTGAGGAAGTCGGCTAGCTGTCCAGGGGTGGGAGCAGGTGGACATTGGATTTCCTGGGGGAAAATAGGTGTCTGCTGGATGCTGGGGGTCAGTCAAGTGTCTTTGTATGAATCTTATATACATGGGGTGGGAGGTGTTAATGGGAGTGATTGTGGGGTTCCAGTGGTGAGTCAGGATAAGTCACTTTTAGATATTTTCTAATCAACCTATTCAGAGATGTTATTACATTCCTCTGGATCAGGTGGGACTTGAACTCCCCCTCCTCTACTGGAGGTATGGACCCAACTATTGCGCTACAACAGCCTCTTAAGACAGTTTTACTAGCCAGAGGTTACAGCAGGTCTTAATGCTTCAAACTGCTGGTCATGATTCTGTGTGAAGTCAACAGCCAAAGTACTAGGAACATGGACTCTGATGCAAAAATGGCTCCTGATTATTTCTATTGAAGTTGTTCAGAGGTGTTATAACACATCTCTATTCCCAAGAGTCCTGTGTCTGAGATAGGGCACTACCACTGCTCTACAAGGGCCTTACAATAGTTGCTGTAGAGCTCCTACACATTGCCAACCATTGTGAGGCCCCTTTAAATCTCACAGGATTTTAATTGTGGGTCAATTGCCTGACCTTGTAAACCTGAAATCTGTCCTGAAACAACTTAATGCGTTTTACTGAAATATCCTGGGGTTGAAATAACTTTCCCCCTGCTGCTCTCATAGGATGTCCCTCTCCCATTCTAGAATAGAAATAGAATAGAAATTTACTATCATGTGTACTTCTACAGGAAAAATACAGTGAAAAGATTTATATGTCGCCCTTTCATGGCACCTATATTAATGACAGAAGTCATAAAAATGTAAAATTAAGACAAAGTTCAGTTAACAGCCCCTGGGCTTGGGGAAAGCCAATTTAGAAATTAAGGAATACCCATAAGATGTAGCCGGGACGAGACTGCCTGCAAGGTCGCGGGAAGCCACCTCATCGCTGAGCCAGGAGAAGACTACTGCCAACGCCATTAAAAGAAGCTAAGATGAATCATGATAATAACTATTATAAGTATAATCACTCATTCTCACCACAGATCTGGGGTCTCTGCAATGTCGGATTACAACAAGGGGATCACAATGAGAAAAGGTTTGGAAAACACTGCTCCAATCTTATTATTGAATTAAATCTAACTCAAAGTCAGGGACTTCACTGGAGAATTCCACACACACACAGGAAATTGCCCATCAGAGGTTTCAACTTCCCAGACAATTCCATGCAGTCAGTGAATTGGGACTTTGGACAGGTCGTGACGTACACCTTCTGGTTTATATGCAGCCTCCAACTAATCAAAGATGAGAATATCTGGGATAATATGTTTATCTTACTTAGAATCTCAACTACTAATCCACAATATACAGTTTTCTATAATACATTGTAGCTCTAGCATTTCTTATTTTAATTCACCTTTTTGATTCCCTTGGATTGGGCAACATTCAAAAGAGGGGAAAAAAATCAAAATTAATAGATAATATAATTCTTGGAAAAATGTGCAAGACTGAATACATATTTTGAAAGTTACATGAAAACAGAGACCAAAAGCAAAGATCTGATGAAAGGTCAGCTCAGTCAGTGGGTAGAACTACTGCCTCACAGCGCCAGGGACCCATGTTCAATTCCAGCCTCGGGTGATTGTCTGATATGAGTTTGCACATTCTCCTTGTATCCATGTGGGTTTCCGCCGGGTGTTCCAGTTTCCTCCCACAGTCCATAGATGTGCAGGTTAGGTGGATTGGCCATGCTAAATTGCCCAAAGAGTCCAGGGATGTGCAAGCCTGGGGGATTAGTCATGGTAAGCATGAAGTTATGGGGTGGGTCTTAGTGGAATGCTCTTTGGAGAATCGGTGCAGTCTCAAAGGATCAAATCACCTTTATCTGCGCTGTAGGGATTCTATCTGTTAACTCTGTTTCTCCTCAAGGTTTGTGTAAAGGTTTGTAGCTCAGGTGCCGGTTGCCATAGTTGTGGGTATGTTCACCATGGTGGGAACTTGATTTTCAGACGGTTTGTCCCCGGGCTAGGTGACATGTTCAGTGCTTTTGAGTCTCCTGTGGAGCGCTGCTATACTGTATCTTCTGAAATGTATTTGCTGCTGCTTCCGGTTCTGGTTGTTCGTTGTAGTGGCCAGAATATTAGGTCTAGGTGTATGTGTTTGTTGATGGAGTCCAGGTTATAGTTCAACAGGTTTAATTGGAAGCACTAGTTTTCGGAGCGCCGCTCCTTCATCAGGTGGTTGTGGAGTGCACAATTATAAGACACAGAATTTATAGCAAATGTTTACAGTGTGATGTAACTGAAATTATACATTGAAAAATACCTTGATTGTTTGTTAAGTCTCTCATCTGTTCGAATGACCATGATAGTTTCACTTCTTTCATATATAAATGACAAAACTTTTTTTAAGAGTTACATTTTCAGGTTAACTGTAATAATTGGTGTCAGTGCAGACAAGATGTTGAGATGTTGAAGGTGTTAGCCCCCTGTGTTCCCTGTCTATGCTATGATGTTTAGACTGATTCTAATCTAAAAAGTGAGCTAACAGAGTCTTACATAGATTCATGTGGTTTTTGAGCAAAGTACAATGTCATTCTGCAAGTACAAATTCACCCCACAAAATATATGTATATGTGTGTGTGTGTCTGGGGTGGGGGTATGTGAGTGTCTGTGAGAGAGAGTGTATAAGTGTGTGTCAGTGTAAAGTGTCCAAGTCTGTGAGAGGATGCATGTGTGAGTGTGGGAGTTTGTGTGTATGTCTGGGGTGGGGGGTTGTGAGTGTCTGTGTCTGTGACACAGAAGAACACCTGTAGAGTTGTTCTTCTTCTTCACTTCGCAGTTCAGGGGTGTTGCAGTGTGTTGTACCCTTTTTGAACAGCGTCCTAATGCAGCTTCTCTTGTGTGTGTTTGGGTGGCTGCAGTTGTAGTTCAGGACCTGGTCCATGTGTGTGGCTTTTCAGTACACTCTTGTAGTGCATTCACTGTTCTGTGTTCTTTCTACCATCACATCCAGAATGGGAATTGGTCATTGGTTTCCTCCTCTCTTGTTAGTTTGATCCCTGTGAGCATGGTGTCGATCATCCGGTGTGTGATCTCGACCTCTTTCTTTTAATAATTACAAAAGTGTTGTCCACGTATCTGATCCAGAGTTTAGGTTGGATTTGTGGGAGGGCTGTTTGTTCCAGTGTTTGCATCACTGCTTCTGTTATGAGCCCAGAGATGGGTGAGCTGTTTTTCTCTCTCTATAAATGCTGATAGACCTGCTGAATATTTCCAGCATTTCTAACATATTTTTTAACTTACTTCATTTTGAAAGACCACTTGGTCCACCTCTTTCGTTAACCAGGACAAACAGTTTGCCACACTTGGTCTCTTGGAGAAATCCTTTCCAAAATGTGTATAAAACTTTCCAATACTCAGAACTGAATGAAACTTACAGTCAATAGAATATATTTTAATAGGAAATCTAAAGGTTTACTGAGGCTTTTCTCAATCTCAGTAGCTCAAACCATTGATGCTGAATTAAAGCAGCTACCACATATGATAAAAGAGAACAAAGAGATGGGTTATATTTCTAAAGGTAGTGCTATTTCAAAATACTTTAAAATGTTTTGCCTCATTTAGGACTTGATTAGTTGCAATGCTTCCAGAGAAAAATTACACAGAATATAAGTAAAATAAAACAAATTGAGATGAAAAAATAAACTATGTTCAGATTTTTCCCTGAAGGTACCATCTCTTGAACTTCAGCCTCTCATCGCCCATATTTTAAGATCTCTCAATCTTAGGCAAGCGAAAACTTAAATTTATTTTGTTTAATTATGATTAGTAGGCAAACATATTCTATAAGCAAGAAAGCTATATGGCCCAGGTCAAAAGTAATTTAATAGGTTTATTGTTTTATTGCTGTTTAATAGCTCAGACAGATGAAAACTTAGGTTAATGCAGAATGGCTTGAGGTTAATGGGTCTTTTTGAGGACACAGCTATGTTTTAAATTGCTTTTGGAGTATGTTGAAAGCTTATGGGTATATAAAGATAAATAATATCTGCATATTATACATCTGCATATATGACATTACATTGAATTTAAGTTCTAATTGATTAAAATACAATCAAAAGAAAGAAGAATTGAAATAACTTAACTCTATTGGAAACCATAACAGAATAATAGATTATTTAACCACTAAACAGCAACTATTCCAACAGAGTAACACTCCATTGGCAAAAGCAAGTTCAGTAAAATAGATGATCTTATATGCAATACTAGTAGCAGGAAGAGAACCCCCAACTTTTAGTTGTAACAGAGAGGAACAACAGCTTCCACACCCAGCTTCATGACCTCAACAACTGCAGAAAGTTAAACTAAAACCCTTGTTCTCTGGAAACTTGATCCCACCCCTTCATTCTGCTTCTATTGTTCCAATATTTTTTAAAAGTCCCAAGGCCTCACTAGCTGTTTACTTTATTGACTTGGAACAGACCACTCATTGCGTCTGTCTAAATCTCTTTTCATTAATAAACCAGGACAAGGGGGATCTAAGATGGCGGCGATCTGAGAAGACCACACTGCAGAGCTTCGCATCGCAGCAGGGGCAGGACAGTCCTTTAACCCACCCAACCCAGGTCATCAGGATTTCTTGGGGTGTTAGAAAGATTGTGGAGCCCCAAGAAACATTTAAAAATTGACTTACCTGTATTTTCAGCTGTCCAGAAATGCCTAAAAAGGGAGGAGGAGTATCTGAGGCCGGGCCTGCAGCTCAGCCTGCAGCAGCCTCAGAGCAGATAACTCTCCAGAACCTGGTGAACCAGCTCACGAAATCTCGTGAGATGTTGGGGAAACAGATTGAAGATAAACTGGCTCCAGTCTCTCTCATGCTACAGAAGCATGAGCAGCAGCTGGGAGAACTGGAGAAGAGGACGCATGAGGTGGAGCACAGGGTCACAGTGGTGGAAGCTGATGCCAGTTCATTCAAGGAAGAGATCCAAGCCCTGAAGACGCAGGTTCGTAATTTGCGTGACCAAGTGGATGATCTTGAAAACAGGGGCAGGAGAAAAAACATTTGGATCATCGGTCTGCCTGAGGGTAAGGAAGGTGAGCGGCCTGTGGAATTTGTTGAAGATTGGCTTCCGAAATTCCTTGACTTGGAGACTGGCAAGAGAGGATTGAAGATAGAGAGGGCTCACCGGGTCGCAGCATGGAGGTTGGGTCTGGGTCAACGCCCTCGTCCTTTCCTGGTGCGGTTCCATCATTACCGGGGTAAGGAGAGAGTCATGGAGGCTTCCAGACTCCAGGGGAAGGATCCAAAGGCCCTAATTTACGAGGGGTCTAAGATCATGTTTTTTCAGGAATTTTCAGTGGCGGTGATCCAGAAACGAAAATCGTATGACGGTGTCAAGAGAAGATTGAAGGAGCTTGGGATTCAGTACTCCCTGAGATATCTGGCAGTGCTTCGGATGACCTTAGATGGATTCATGCATCTCTTTGACACATCGGAGAAGGCAAGAGACTTTGTGGACAAACTAACCTAATTTAAACAATTGTAGTATGTATAAATATTGTTGCTTGGGTATGCGTTTATCATTCTGTAAAAGAAATGGAGGAAATCCGGTTGGAGCTTTGTTTTTCTCCTTTTTTTTACCTCTATTGATAATAATTTGGTTCAAACCATGTCTGGCGGAGGTTAAGATGTACATTTTAAATTTCTAAGTTAGGACATACCAAAGGATAGGTGGGGTATTTATTCCCCCTTCTTTTTATAAAAGAATTTTTTAAAATTCATATTGATATTCTATGGGGTGTTTATTCTTTTTAGCTTGTGCTTGCGATGCGGCTCTAGCTGGGATAAGTGAAGGTGGTTGAGATGGTTAGATGCCTATTTATGGCAGTTCGGGACGGGTAGTTGCCCCCTCCGGGCAGGGGGTGAGTTCCCCTACTCAGCGCTATTAGCACTTTATATGTTGGTTTGTTTTCTGGTTTTTGTTGTTTTTTATTTTTAATAATTTTGTATGTTTGTTAAATGTAGTGGTTTTAGTTTATGTCGTTTTTATATTTGTGGATCATGCGACACTAAGGCTCAGCAATTTGTGGTTTGGGTTCCTCCTCTCTAGAATTTAAATGTAATTGCAGAAGATTATGGCTAATGATTTGATTAAATGGTGTACCTGGAATATCAAGGGAAGTCACTCACCAATTAAGAGGAAGAAGGTACTCTTGAGTTTTAGAAAGGAGAAGGTGGATATTGCTTTGTTACAAAAGACACATTTGGATGACAAGGAGCATCTGAAATTACAGCAGAATGGCTTTGACCGAGTTTATTTTTCATCGTTTAATACCGGAAGTAGGGGTGTGGCTATATTGGTTAGGAAAAATCTCTCATTTAAATTTTGAAATGTGTTAAAGACACATATGGGAGGTTTATAATTCTTAAAGCCTTGATAAATGGGGAAGAATATGGCATTTTAAATGTTTATTGTCCCCCAGCTCATCCTCTTAAATTCTTGGTAGATGCTTTTTCTAAACTGGAAAGTCTCAAGTCTCGGCACACCATTATAGGGGGAGATTTTAACTGCCTCATGGACCCCACAGTAGACAGGTTGCCTAAAGGTCCCTCGATACCCTCGGCACAAACTAAACAGTTATTGGGTTTGTGTGGGGAATTAGGATTGGTGGACTTCTGGAGGTGTCTCCACCATACAGGTAGGGATTTCACGTTTTTCTCCAATCCGTACAGATGTCACACGAGGATTAATTTTTTTCTGACCCCTGCGGTAACCCTGGATCTGGTGGCATCCTGTACAATTGGTAATATTGCTATTTCTGATCATGCTCCAGTGTACCTGATGGTTAAAATTAAGGATGTTACAGTGGATTCAAGGTACTGGCAAATGGACCCCTTTATTCTCATGGACAGCAAGTTTGTAGAGTATTTCTCTAGGGAATTTTGGGCATTCCTAGAATTCAACATAGGCTTGGTTGATAGCTCATCTGTTCTCTGGGAAACTGCCAAAGCTTATGCCAGAGGGTTAGTTATTTCATATTCCACAAGTAGGAAGTGGCAGAAGGGTGAGCAGCAACGTCTCCTTGAAGCATGGTTGAAGGCAGCCAAGAAGGCCTATTTTGACAGACCCTCGTTGGTCAAACCACAGAAGATTACGGCACTGCGGTCTGCACTAAATTCCATGCTCATGCAGACGGCAAAGAAGGAGCTGGCTTTTGCAAAGCAAAGGTTATACGAGCATGGTGACAAACCAGGCAAATATTTAGCATACCTTACCAGAAAGAGAAGTGCCCCACAAACCGTTACAGCGATTAGGGAAGGGTCTGGGAACCTAACATGTGATTCTAAAAAGATTAATGTGGCGTTCCAGAGATTCTACTCTAAATTATATCAGTCTGAGAATTGTGAGGAGGGGCAGGCCAAAATGGAATCCTTTTTTAGAGATCTGAAGCTCCCGGATGTGACTCCCAAACAACAGTCCTTTCTCAATGCCCCATTATCAGAGCAAGAAGTGCAGGAAGCTGTGAGGCAGCTTCAGAGTGGAAAGGTGCCCGTCCTGATGGACTTGCCAGTGAATTCTATAAGGAATTGTTAAGTATACTGTCAGGCCCGCTGCTGAATATGTTTAATGATTCATACAGTCATGATTGTCTCCCACCATCTCTGAGAGAGGCCAATATTTCACTTATCCTTAAAAAGGCCCATCTCACTCTTAAATGTGGACCTTAAGATCCTCTCTAAGGCTCTTGCGTTAAGGCTGGAGACTGTGTTACCCTCTATTATTAAAGAGCTTCAGACGGGCTTCATAAAGGGTTGCAGATCCTCCAATAATGTTAGGAGGCTGCTTAATGTAATTCAAGCATGCCAACAGCAGTCAATACAGGGATTGGTGATTTCTTTAGATGCAGAGAAGGCATTTGACCGAGTTGAGTGGCTGTACCTTTTCTATACTCTAGACCGGTTTGGTCTGGGCGAAGTTTTCATAAGATGGGTAAAGGTTCTCTTACAGTGTAGCTCTCACTGCGGTCATTACCAACGGGGTACAATCAAGCAATTTTAATATTTCTAGGGGCAGCCGGCAGGGCTGTCCCCTTTCACCATTACTTGCCATTTGTGGGGATCTCAATATATCAGCTCCAGAGGTGGGGTCAAAATTACATAAGATCTCGCTGTATGCAGATGATGTTCTAATTTTCTTGATAAATCCAGCAGTTTCAGTATCTCGCCTAATACAATGCATTCACGTGTTTGGTGCTTTTTCAGGGTATAAGATTAATTTTGCTAAATCAGAGGCTATGCCTATGGGTGGTCTTATGAAAGAGTTGGCTCTTGAGAGTGACTATAGATTCTCATTTGGGTGGTCACAGGGGAGTTTGTGTATTTGGGCATATTCATTACTCCAGTTCTGGATTGGCTGTTCAAAGCCAATTTTACTCAATTATTTGAAAAAATTAAACAAGATCTCCAAAGATGGGGGGCACTTCCAGTCTCATGGTTGGGTCGGATAGCGCTTATTAAGATGAATATTCTCCCTCGTTTGCTATACCCTATACGGATGCTCCCCCTGATTTTCAATAAACAAACACTCAGGAGACGGAACAGTTGGTTCAGCTCCTTTATCTGGCACCATAAATGGCCCCTCATTAAATTAGCCAAACTGCAGTTGCCTCACAGATTGTGGGGAGTAGACCTTCCGGACATTAAAAATTACTAATTAAGCTCGCTTTTGACCTACATAAGTGATTGGGTTTGTGGGGACCCTCTTTCAATATGGCTAGATATCGAAGTCTCCCAGGCAAGGTGCCCCCTTACCAGTTTGCTGTTTTTGGACAAGGTAAGGACAGTTTGGGAATATTGCCATAAACCAATAGTCATCAATACTGTTAAAGCATGGAGGGCAATTCGGCAGACGGAAGGTAATATTGGCAAAACATCTTTGTTTACACCTTCAGTGGGTATGCCGAGTTTTCAACCAGGTATGATAGATTCAGGATTTAAACGTTGGGCAGCTCGGGGTATATCTTGCATGGGTGATTTATTTGAGGGAGATGTAATGATGTCCTTCGATCAGTTAGTACGGAAGTATGAGTTACCTAATAGAGACCTCTTTCGTTTTTTTTTCAAGTTAGGGATTTTATTCAAAAAAGGACCACACTTTTGACTGATCCCTACAAATCTGACATAGAAAGAGGGGTTCTAAGAGCTAAGAGCACACTCTCTGGCAGTACTCTATATCACCAATTGGGGGGTGCCACCTCAGATGAGTCTATTCGACTCTGCAAGATGTGGGAAAGAGAGCTGGGTGTTGAAGTTTCTTCAGAGGAGGATATTTGGGAGAATGCAAGGAAGATATCAATTTGCAATAGGACCCATGCTTTACAGTTGAAGATTCTCCACAGGGTCCACTTAGCCCCAGACCGTTTGTCAAAATTTAAACCAGGGGTATCTTCAATATGTCCCAAGTGCAAGGTCTGCACGGGTACTCTTACCCATTGTCTTTGGTCTTGTGACAGGCTTCAAACATATTGGAGCGCTGTGGTGGGTGCAATGGAGAGGATTTTAGGTGTAGGGGTGGAGAAGGACCCTATTTCGCTCCTTTTGGGCCTACCCATTGTATTTCCTGCAGACTCGCATAAGGCAAAACTTTTCAATATTCTTACATTCTGTGCAAGGAGGAATATCTTGCTAGGTTGGATATCAGAAAAACCCCCAGACCTGTCGGGTTGGCGGAAGATTGTTATGAAGCATAATCCCCTGGATTTTCTCACAAATATGGTATACCACAAAACTGAGAATTTTTACAAGACATGGCAACTCTTTTTGAAATACCTGGACACAGATTTATCTGCCACACTAACAAGCCGTAACGATTGTGTTTCATGAGTCCAATATCCATGGAGGAGGAACTGTGAATGTATGAGTGTTTTGTTTGGCTGGGCTGAGTTATTACTATTTATTTGTTTGTTGTTAGGTATTTATTTAGTTAGTTAAATAGCTAGTTTAGGTTTTTTTTAATTTTATACTTCTCTGTATATGTTTATACATTTGTATAGGAGGGTGGGTTGGGGAATTTGTTTTTTTTTATTTGGGTTTAGTTTTGTACTATTTTTGTACTGTTTTGAATTGCATTGTTTTGTATTTGTTGTAATATTTAAAAATCTATTTTTTTCTTAAGAAAAATATATTATAAAAAACAGGACAAAGCCATAGTATCATCACATCAGGCAGGATATCTCTGCAGGAGTTCCTCAGGGTAGTGTCCTAGGTCCAATCATCTTCAGCTGCTTCACCAGTGACGTTCCCTCCATCATAAGGTCAGAATTGGGGATGATCGCCAATGATTGTGCAATGTTCAGCACCATTCGTGACACCTCAGATACTAAAGCTGTCCATATTCAAATGCAACAAGATCTTGACAACATCCAGAATTGGGCTATTAAGTGGCAAGTAACATTCACAGGGAGATACGCATGGAAAGTTCTTTACACAGAGGGTGGTAGGGGCCTGGATCGCTTTATCAGCAGAGGTGGTAGAGACAGGAATGATAGATTCATTTAAGATGTATCTAGACAGATACATGAATGGGCAGGGAGCAAAGGGATACAGATCTTTAGAAAAAAGGCAGCAGGTTTAGATCAAGGATCTGGTTTGGCGCAGACTTGGAGGGCCGAAGGGCCTGTTCCTATGCTGTAATTTTCTTTGTTCTTTTTGTTCCTTGTTCACAAATGCCAGGCGGTGACCATCTTCAATAAGAGGCAATCTAACCACTGCCCCTTAATATTCAACGGTGTTACTATCACTAAATACCCCACTATCAATATCCTTGGGAGTTACCATTGACCAGAAACTCAACTGGACTTGCCACATAAACACAGTGGCGACAAGAGCAGGTCACAAGCTAGGAATACTGTGGTGAGTTACTCCCCTCCTGACTCCCCAGAACCTTTCCACTATCTACACAGCACAAGTCAAGAGTGTGATGGAATACTCCCCATTTGCCTGGATGGATGCAGCTCCAATCGCACTCAAGAAGCTTGACACCATCCAGAACAAAGCAGCCCCCGCTTGATTGGCACATCCACAAACATCCACATCCTCTACCACCAATGTTCAGAAGCACTACATATTATTTGAAAAGTCCAATGCAGAAATTCACCAATGATCTTTAGATAGCACTTTCCAAACCCACGATCACTTCCATCTTTAAGGACAAGAACAGCAGATACATAGGAGCACCACCACCTGCAATGTCCTCTCTAAGCCACATACCATCCTGACTTGGAAATAGATGATTATTCTTTGAGTGTTGCTGGGTCAGAATCCTGGAATTCCCTCCCTAAGGGCATTGTGGGTCAACCCACAGCACATGGACTGCAGTGGCACAAGAAGGCAGCTTATCCTCACCTTCTCAAGGGCAACTAAGGGCTGGCAATAAAAATATTGGCCAGTCAGCTATGCCCATATCCCACAAATTAATTTTTAAAATCCTACTGCACCTCCTCCAGTACAATCATATTCCTCCCTTAGTGTGATGACCAGAACTGCTCATAGTACTCCAGCTGTGGCATAACTAAAGTATTATATGGATCCAACCTCCCTGCTCCTATAACCTATGTCATGTTTAATAAAGATATGACCCAAAAGCCTTCTTAACGGCTCTATTAACCTGTCCTGTTGCATTCAGGGATCCGTGGACAAGCACCACAAGATCCCTCTGTTCTTCTGTGACCTTCCTTGTGCTCTGATGTCTTGTTATTTCTTCCAAAGTGCACACTTTTCAGGTCTGACCAATCTGCTTATACTTTCCTATAACCTAAGACCTTCTGCCTCACTATCAATTGCCCTGCCAATCTTCATGTAATTTGCAAACTTACATATCATCACCCGACATTTTGCCTTGCTTATATATATCAGAAAAAATAAGGAACCCAGCACTGATGCCTTTGGTACACCACTGTACACTGAGCTCCAGTCACACAAACAACCTTCTACCTTCTGTCTCCTGCCACTAAGCCAATTTTGGATCTATCTTGCCAAGTGCCCTTGGATCCCATGATTTACTTCATATTGACTATTCCTGATCACATCTTGCCTCTCCTCCAGAATTTTCTCCAATACTAACGAACTACTGATGGCAGGCCCACAGGTCTGTAATTCTCTGGTTTATCTCGACCATCCTTTTTGGAAAGTGGAAGTACATAGCTGTCCTCCAGTCCTCTTCCACTCTGGAAAGTGGAAGTACATAGCTGTCCTCCAGTCCTCTTCCAAGGTGATGATATGTAAGTTTGCAAATTACACTGACAGAAGAGCAGCCTGAGATTCAATTCATTTGGGCATGGGGATTTGTCCACTTTTAAGCTCAACGAAACCTCCAATACCTGCTTCCCTATCTGTGAATCTGATCAAAAACCTCAGTCCCACTCCCAAGTTCTGTACCTATATCCCATTTATCCTGAGTGAAGACAGAAACAAAGTACCCATATAACATTCTGTCAGTGTCCCCCTGCTCCATACTCAGATTGCACCTTTGTCTCTAATGAGCCCTACCTTTTCTGGGTTACCCTCTTCCCACAAGACCATAAGACATAGGAGCAGAAATTAGGCCACATTCAGCCCATTGAGTCTACTCCGCCATTCAATCATGGCTGATAAGTTTCTCAACCCATTCTCCTGCTTTCTCCCTGTAACCCTTGATCCCCTTGATACTCAAGAACCTATCTATCATGGTCTTAAATAAACTCAATGACCTGGTCTCCAGTAATTGGCAATGACTTCAGTGGCAATGAATTCCATAGACTCACCACTGTCTGGCTGAAGATGTTTCTCCTTATCTCTGTTCTAAAAGGTCTTCCCTTTACTCTAAGGCTATGCCCTCAGGTCCTCGTCTCTCCTACCAATGGAAACAACTTCCCAACATCTACTCTGTCCATGCCATTCAGTATTCAATTAGGTCCCCCCTCCTCCTTCTGAACTCCATCAAATATAAATCCAGAGTCCTCAGACATTCCTCATATGTTAAGCTTTGCATTCCCGAGACCCCTGAAGATACTTATAGAACATCTTGGAATTCTCCCCAAACTTACTGCTGATTATTTTTCATGCTTCTTTACCCTCCTAACTGCTTTGTTAAGTTCCCCCCCTTCACTCTCTATTACCCTCAATGTTCTCCACTGATTTGCTTCCCTGCTACACATTTCTCTTTTCCTTTAGGATTTTCTGGATTTCTTGCTCCTATATTTCATCCTCAAGGGAACATGTTGTATTCTCACCAGTACCTTTCTGAACATCTTCCACTGTTCTGATGTAGATTTTCAAATGAGTAGCTGCTCACAATCAACTTTGGTCAGATCCTGCCTTATTTTAATAAAATTTGCCTTATCCCAATCCAAAACGCTTTTTGGAAGACCATCTTTTCTCCCCCTGTCCACAACAAACATAAATTGCACTGTACTGAAAGCAGCAAATCACAGCGGGTCAGACAGCATCCATGGAGAGACAGCAAAATGACTTTTTGAGTCTCTAGATTTGAAATGTTAGCTTGTTCTCTCTTCATGAACGCTGTCTGACCCACTGTGATCTCAGTATTTGTTATTTTCAGCACAGTTTCCAGCATCCGCAATAATTTGCTCCTATAAATCACACTGTGTTGTGTTTGCTATCATTAAAATACTTCCCCCATTGTCACCTCGAACACTGGCTTGCCCAGAATTAGATCCAGCACTGCACAGTCCTGTGTTGGACGTTCTATGTGTTGACATTAAAAGCTCTCCTGAATATATTTAAAAACATCCAACTCCTCTAAATCTTTTACATCATCACAGTCCCAATTAATGTTCGGGAAGCTGAAATCTCTTTCTCAAACTACCTTATTAATATTGTTACACACCTCAGTAAATTTCTATGTAGTTGTTTTGATCTTTTTCAATGTAACATTTGGGATGATAGTAAATAGCTGGGTGGTGACATAAAACTCTTAGGTAGACACCTGAATAGTTCATTAGTGCCACCTTATATTCATAAAGACCTATGGAGCTTGGAAGCTGTGAGAGACAAGGGTTGAACTTACAAAGTGATTGGCATGTCAAGGAATGAATGAGGAGTCAGTAGAAAGTGATGCTATAAAGGTGACTATTTCTTATAAAAGCAGTCGGGAATTGGGCATAATCCGTCAGTTCTGATGAAGGATTTTTCCACTCAAAACATTAACTGTTGCATTTGCTCTACAGATACTGCCAGATTTGTTGAGTTTTTCCAGCAGTTCATGCTTTTGTTTCGGATATCAAGAATTCATAGTTTTAGTTTCAGAATTGGGCACGTATTGTTTAGTTCCGCCAAGATTGACCACGGACTATTCATGCACTAATAAGCAAAGAAAGAATGTTTTGGGTCATGCTCAGGGGTTATTGGCAGCAAAATTTAATAAAGGAAAAACCAAAAGAACTGTGGATGCTGAAAATCAGAAATGAAAACAGAAAATGCAGAAAAAACTCTGCAGGTCTGGCAGCATCTGTGGAGAGAAAGCAAAGTGAACATTTCAAGTCTAGTGACCCTTCTTCAGAACAGAATTAATAAAATCTGTGTTATCTAATTCTGCTGCACAAGAAGGAACACTGAAAGCAGAACTTCAGTCAACAGAACAGACCAAGAAACCTGTGCCCAGTCAATCAGTGAAATAACAGGTATCCCAAAGCGGATGAACTGAAAACTGTTTTTATTTTGAACCTTTTTTTGTGTTTGTTTTCACAATTTAATTCATTCTGTAAAATCTGTGAAAACACATTACTGCCTAGAATGGGCCTTATAACTATGCAGGGCTAGTAAACGTT
This sequence comes from Chiloscyllium plagiosum, assembly GCF_037043375.1. Taxonomy (NCBI): domain Eukaryota; kingdom Metazoa; phylum Chordata; class Chondrichthyes; order Orectolobiformes; family Hemiscylliidae; genus Chiloscyllium; species Chiloscyllium plagiosum. The sequence goes on from NW_028270160.1 coordinate 1,916,840, forward strand.
TAGATTGGATCTCTTAAACTCTGCCTCTAATTACAAAAAAGGGATAACAATTTCTCTACCTCTAGGCCAGAAAGCTGTGGTTCAATTCCCACCTACTCCAGAGGTGTGTAATAACCTCCAAAAAATATATAAAATAGATCTCCAATTGACTTGGATATTACTGTTAAAGTGATCCCTAAAATTTTCCAGCAACAACACTTGCTAATAATTTAAAATTACCAGTTTAGATTAGATTAGATTCCCTACAGTGTAAAAACATGCCCTTCGGCCCAACAAGTCCACACCTACCCTCCGAAGAGTAACCCACCCAGACCCATTTCCCTCTGACTAATGCATCTAACACTACGGGCAATTTAGCATGGCCAATTCACCTGACCTGCACATCTTTGAACTGTGGAAGGAAACTGGAGCACCCGGAGGAAACCCATGCAGACACGGGGAGAATGTGCAAACTCCACACAGACAGTCACTCGAGGATATTGGTAGATTTTTGCAGAAGGAGGGGGTAAAAGCACATGGAACAATGCAGTAAATAAATTTAAGATACAAGTCAGCTATGAACTTACAGAGTCATGCGAACATGTTCAAGGAGCTGAATGGGTACTAATATTTCCTGGAACGACACAAGAAATGCCAGTATCGGACACCAGACTCTGTCAAGTGAGACAGCTTACAACATGGTGACAAAGTTTGGTGTAACAACCACAGATGTGGCCCTGCATAGGTAAGAGGCATGGTCGACGCAAGATCAGGACCAGTTACGTGTAAAGTTCAGCTAGGAGTGATGGTCCTGAACATGCAAGTGGACCATATGAAAGTTGCGAAATTCCAAATGGTACATGACAAAAACATGCCCAACTCCTCATAAGCCTTTCCAACTGTTCTGGAACCAGTGGGCTCTCCCTCTGTCAAACATTGAAGAGACCTCTGAATCTGAGATGGACACAGCGTATACTGCTGCATCAATGCCTGTGCCGTTGAAAGAAGAGATGAATTTCTTCCAAAAAGCTCCAGGTATAAAAGTGACATCCCGTGTGTTACATGCCGCCTGTACCCAACACACAGTTGGAGGAAAATGACCCAGTGCTAAAATGCCTCAGGAGTTACTACATAAAAAGAACCGACCTATGTCTTCGTACTCAGTGGGGTGTGAGGTAGTGATTATTATGAGGTCAGCCAGGTGGACCTCATAGAATATGAGTTCCCTGATTGGGATGTTAACCTGGTCCAATCAGGGAACCCTGGCTGACAGATAAGAACAGGAGTGTCAGGTGGGCGCCGCAGGGAATGGAGTGCATCATTTCTCCCTCCAACTCTATTTTGATTTAGTCCCTACCCTCCCCTTCACTATTTTGATCACACAACACTGCCCTTTGATGTGAAGGGCAGTGTTTGTCACTGGCCACTCGGGTGTTTTCCTATCTTCCTGGTGGTGGAAATTGAATAAAGATTCGTGCACCTTGTGTCTCTCACTGTGTCTCACACTTGCGCACACACACCATGGGTGCTGGGGATAAAATAAGCACTACCGCACTTAGGTGGTAGTGTGGGGGTTAAAATAAAAAAAAAGAAAAAAAAAGAAAAAAAAAGAAAAAAAGAAGAAAAAAAAAGTCCACAACTTCCAAAAGAGAAAAGAAAAAAAAAAGAACAGGAGTGTCAGAGGTTCTGTTCACTCTGACAGCAGGCTCTGAGGAAGCTGGATCAGTGTCAAGGACTTTCCACATGTAAATAATCGTTGACGTGGTGACAGGATACTGGCCTATGTGGAGTTATTTCATTTCCAATTTCACAATTTTTTCAATATGACACAAACCTGTGACACTATGCTGTCCACACCAATTGGAAAGTGAATAAACATTGTTAACTGAATGCAAAATTCTTCATTGATAACAAAGCAGCTTCTTCCCCGTTGCTAATACTTCTACAATTATTGAACATATGTTTTGTAAATCTTAAAAAAGCCAACCATAATTCTTGGCCTGTGAGTTTTCTTGCAGCATTGTCTTGGAAATTAATCTTCAATTCTTAGAGATTCAATGTTGGAGAACCCTGGATAAACTGAGACATTTTTTTCATTATTCCTTCATGGGATGTGGCCAATACTGGTATTTGCTGTGCAATCCTAATTACCATTTAGCTAGCTGGGCCATTTCAGAGGGCAGTTAACCACATTGCTGTGGGTCTGGAGTCATACGTAGGCCAGACCGGGTGAGAACAGAGATTTCCTTCCCTGAAGGACATGGTGAGCAAGTTGGGTTGTTTTATGTCAATCCATGATAATTTCAAGGTCACCATTAGCTTCACCTTCAGGATTCATTCATTCAATTTAAATCCGGCCAGCTGCTGTGATGAGAATTGGGGGTCATGGCATTGCATAGTCCCTAAAATACTAATCCAGTCACGTGTTAGCAGTTTGCCCCACAGCAGACAGCGGGAACTGGACGTAGGCTGTGCTCCGTGCTGCAAGGCCTGGCCGTATCTATGGAAACTCTGCGCGCGGGCCCGAAAGGCGGGGCTTGCGTCTGACGCACGGCGGCGTCATGAGGTCACTGATGATGCAATCCAGTGCGTGCGTCAGTGAGGCGTGACGCTGCTGCGTGCCGGAGGAGGATCGGGTCAGTATTCAGCCAGTGCCCTTCGAGGGGAGCGGAGAGGGGCTAGGAGGAGGCGGACGGGCGGAGCGGCTGGCCGGAGAGGAGAAGGGGAAGGCCTGCAGAGATTACCCGGGGGCGTAGGATTGCGGGAAACAGAGGCCCATCGCCAGCTGTGCACGGGGTGGGGGGTGGGTGCTGTCGGCATGGAAACAGCTGGCTGTCAATCAGAGGCATGTGACCCCGCCCCCTTGCGACTGGGGCTCATGGTCTTAGGGGCTAGGTCCAGGCATGGAGACAGGATGGGCTGAATGTCAAAATGTGGTGCTGGAAAAGTGCAGCAAGTCAGGCTGCCTCTGAGGAGCAGGAGAACTGAAGGTTCAGGCAAAAGCCCTTCATCAGGAATCCCGAAATATTGATTCTCCTGCTCCCCGGATGCTGCCTGACCTGCTGTGCCTTTCCAGCAACACACTCTCAACTCTGATCTCCAGCATCTGCAGGAGTCCTTTCTCCTAAATGTCAAAAGGCAGAGGCTGGGGATAAAGGGCTCTTTCTTTCAGGATGGCATGTTCTGCAGAGGTCAGTGTTGGAACAACCACCATTCACATTATACATTAACAATCTGGACCAAGGAACTGAGGGCATTATTGCTATGTTTGCAGATGATGCAAAGATAGGTGGAGGGACAGGTAGTGTTGAGGAAGCAGGGAGGCTGAAGGAGGACTTGGACCAGCTAGGAGTGTGGGCAAAGGAGGGGATGTGGAATACAATGTGGGAAACTGAGAGATTGTGTACTTGGAAGAATAGAGGCATTGCTATTTTCTAAATGGGGAAAGGCTTTGGAAATCTGAAGCACAAAGGAAGTTGGGAATCTGAGTTCAGGATACTCAAGTTTAACACACAGGTTCAGGTAGCAATTAGGAAGGCAAATGCATTGTCAGCTTTCATTTCAAGAGGTCTAGGATACAAGAGCAGAGATGTACTACTGAAGCTCTGTAAGGCTTTGGTCCTGCTACATTTGGAACAGGAAAATGTGGAGTTGTCTCTCCTCTCTGATAGTGCCTTGGGATCTTTACATCCACTTGAGAAGGCAAACAAGTCCTTTATTTAAGTCCTCATTCAAAAGGTAGTCCTTCCAACAATGCAGGACTCCCTTACCTTTAGTTTTCCTTTTGGCTAGTTACTGCTCGCTTTTGTGGTTACTGCTTTGATTTCTTTAACAACAGGAGATGGGGGAGACAGTAAACCAGTATTTTGCCCCCAGTGTTTACTGTGAAGAAGAATATAGCAGATGGAGAATGTGGGAAAATAAATAGCGACATCTTGAAAAATATCCATATTACAGAGAAGGCAGGGCTTGATGTCTTAAAAAGCATAAAGCTAGATAAATCCCCATGACCTGTACCCTAGATCTCTGTGGGAAGCTAGGAAAATGATTGCTGGGCTCCTTGCTGAGATATTTGTATCATTGATAGCCACGAGCAAGGTGCTGGAAGACTGGAGGTTGGCTAACGTGGTGCCACTATTTAAGAAAGGTGGTCAGGAAAAGCCAGGGAACTATAGACTGGTGAGCCTGACATCGGTGGTATATAGGTAGTTGCAGGAAATCCTCGGGGACAGGACTTGCATGTATTTGGAAAAGCAAGGACTGATTAGGGATAATCAACATGGCTTTGTGCATGGAAAATTATCTCACAAACTTGATTGAGATTTTTGAAACAGTAACAGTGAGGATTGATGAGGGCAGATCAGTGGACATGATCTATATGGATTTCAGTAAGATTAGATTAGATTTCCGACAGTATGGAAACAGGCCCTTCGGCCCAACAAGTCCACATCGAAGAGTAACAACCTAGACCCATTCCCCTACCCTACATTTACCTCTGACTAATGCATCTAACACTATGGGCAATTTAGCGTAGCCAATTCACCTGACCTGCACATCTTTGGATTGTGGGAGGAAACCCACGCAAACACGGAGAATGTGTAAACTCCACACAGACAGTCACCTGAGGCAGGAAGCAAACCCGGGTCCCTGACGCTGTGAGGCAGTAGTGCTAACCTCTGCTCCAACCCCAACCTCACCATCAAACCAGCATACAAAGGGGGTTCAGTGGTAGTTTGGCGCACTGACCTCTGCCTGCCGAAGCCAGACGCCAACTCTTAGACACTTCCTCCTACCGCCCCTTCAACCATGACCTCACCTCCCATCACCAAACCATCATCTCCCAGACCATACATGATCTCATCACCTCAGGGGACCTCCCACTCACAGCTTCCATCCTCATAGTTCGGGAACCCTGCACCGCCCGATTCTACCTCCTATCCAAGATCCACAAGTCTGACTACCCTGACCGATCAATTATGTCAGCCTGCTCCTGTCCCACCGAATTCATCTCCACCTACCTTGATACTCCTATCCCCCCTGGCCCAGGAACTTTTCACATACATTCGGGACACCACCCATACCTTCCATCTCCTCCAAAACCTTTGTTTCTCTGGCCCCCAATGTCTTATCTTCACCATGGACATCCAGTCCCTCTACACCTCCATCGGCCATGACCAGGGACTCCAAGCCCTCCGTTTCTTCCTCTACCGACGTCCCCAACAGTACCCTTCCACTGACACACTCATTCATTTGGCTGAACTGTCCTCATTCTCAACAATATCTCCTTCGAATCTTCCCACTTCCTCCGTGCCATGGGCACCCGCACTGACCCCAGCTATGCCTGTCTCTTTGTTGGCTATGTAGAACAGTCCATCTTCCGTAGTTACACTGGCACCACTCCCCACCTCTTCCTCCGCTACATTGATGACTGCATCGGTGCCACCTCGTGCTCCCATTAGGGGGTTGAACAGTTCAGCAACTTCACCAACACATTCCACCCTGACCTTAAATTCACCTGGATCATCTCTGACACCTCCCACCCCTTCATGGATTTCTCCATCTCCATCAATGATGACCGACTCAACACTGACATTTTTTACAAACCCACCGATTCCCATAGCTGCCTGGATTACACCTCCCACTTACCTCCTGCAAAATGCTATCCCTTATTCCCAATTTCTCCGCCTCATCTACTCCCAGGAGGACCAGTTCCACCACAGAACACACTTCACCAGATGGCCTCCTTTTTTAAAGACTGCAACTTCCCCTCCCATTTGGTTGAAGATGCCCTCCAACACATTTCATCCACATCCCGCCCCTCCACCCTTGAACCCCACGCCTCCAACTTTAATAAGAACAGAACGCCCCTGGTGCTCACCTTCCATCTCACCAACCTTCACATAAACCGCATCATCTGCCGACATTTCCGCCACCTCCAAAAAGACCCCACCACCAGGGATATATTTCCCTCCCCACCCCTATCCACTTTCCGCAAAGACTGTTCCCTCCACGACTACCTAGTCAAGTCCACGCCCCCCAATAACCCACCCTCCCCTCCTGGCACCTTCCCCTGCCACTGCAGGAATTGCAAAACCTGCACCCACACCTCCCCCCTCACCTCCATCCAAGGCCCCAAAGGAGCCTTCCACATCCATCAAAGGTTAACTTGCACATCCACCAATGTCATTTATAGTATCCGTTGCTCCCGATGTGGTCTCCTCTACACTGGGGAAACTCCCCCTCCCACTCTGCCGAGGGCATATAGGTCCTGGGCCTCCTCCATCACCACTCCCTCACCACCCGATGCCTGGAGGAAGAATGCGTCATCTTCCACCTCGGGACCCTTCAACCCCAGGGCATCAATGTGGACTTCACCAGTTTCCTCATTTCCCCTCTCCCACCTTACCTCAGTTCCAACCTTCCAGCTCAGCACCATCCTCATGACCTGTCCCACCTGTCAATCTTCCTTCTCTCCTATTCGCTCCACCCTCCTCTCCGACCTCTCACCTTTACCCCCACCTCCATCCACTTATTGCACTCTCAGCTACCTACCCCCAGCTCCACCCCTCCCATTTATCTCTCCACCCGAGGCTCCCAGCCTCATTCCTGATGAAGGACTTTGGCTGAAATGTCGATTTTCCTGCTCCTCAGATGCTGCCTGACCTGCTGCGCTTTTCCAGCAACACTCGAATCAGTGCTAACCACTGAGCCACTGTACCGCTGTTCGGCAGGGTTCCTCGTAGTACACTGGTTAGCAAAATTAGTTCACATGGAATAGAGGAAGAACTAGGTATTTGCATACAGAACTGGCTCGAAGATAGAAGACATTTTAGGTAGAAGGTTTTCAGATTGGAGGCCTGCGACCATTAGTATGGCACAAGGACGGTGCTGGGTCCACTGCTTTTAGCCATTTATATAAATGATTTGGATGTGAACATAGGAAGTGTGGTTAATAAGTCTGTAGATGACACTAAAATTGGAGATGTACTGAACAGCAAAGAGGTTTACCTCAGAGTACGAGGGGGTCTTGGTCAGATGGGCCGAGGATTGGCAGATGGAGTTTAATTTAGATAAGTGTGAGGTGCTGCATTTTGGAAAGGCAAATCAGAGTTGGACTTATACATTTAATGGTAAGGTCCTGGGGAGTGTTACTGAACAAAGAGACCTTGGAGTGCAGGTTCACAGTTCCTTGAAAGTGGAGTCGCGGGTAGATAGTGAAGAAAGCATTAGGTATACTTGCCTGAGGACCGCCAGACTACTCAGACCCCTTGGAATCATGGTAGCCCACAAACCCACCAACACACTAAAACAGCAGCTAATGAACTTAAAAGACCCTATACAGTCAACAAGCAAAACAAACCGACCGTCATTTGCAAAATACTTTGGAAGGACTATAATAAGCACTAAAGTGGACAAACAGGCAGAAAACTAGCCACCAGTATACATGAACATCAACTAGCCACAAAAAGACATGACCCACTCTCACTCATATCCTGACATACAGACGAGGAAGGACATCACTTCAACTGGGGCAACACACCTATCCTAGGACAAGCCAAACAGAGACATTCATGAGAATTCCTAGAAGCATGGCATTCCAATTGGTACTATATGAACAAATACATCAACTTGGATCCCATTTACTACCCTCTGAGAAAAAGAACAGGCTATGACATGACCAAGGAGAAAGTGAGGTCTGCAGATGCTGGAGATCAGAGCTGAAAATGTGTTGCTGGAAAAGCGCAGCAGGTCAGGCAGCATCCAGGGAACAGGAGAATCGACGTTTCGGGCATAAGCCCTTCTTCAGGAAGAAGGGCTTATGCCCGAAACGTCGATTCTCCTGTTCCCTGGATGCTGCCTGACCTGCTGCGCTTTTCCAGCAACACATTTTCAGCTATGACATCACCAACCCAAATAAACCTAAATACCTAAATAGAAAGCGGGACATAACACCAGCGCTTCACCGGAGGCTCATTGATGATGTTGCCTAGTATGTGATGAAACATCTGAAACCTGAACCTTCCAGCTCAGCGAGCAAACTTACATCCAGAACCTCAACCCAAACTACAAATCTCACTAATGCTTGCCTTTATTGGTCAGTGCATTGAGTATAGGAGTTGGGAGGTCATGCTGTGGTTATACAGTACATTGGTTAGGTCACTTTTGCAATACTGTAAGCAATTCTGGTCCCTACTATGGGAATGATATTGTAAAACTTGAAAGGGTTCAGAAAAGATTTACAATTATGTCGTCAGGGTTGGAGACTTTGAGCTATATGGAGAGGCTGAATAGATTGGGGCTATTTTCCCCGGAACGTCAGAGGCTGAGGGGTGACTTTTTAGAGGCTTATAAAATCATGGGGGGCATGGATAAGGTAAATAGACAAGGTCTTTCCCCTGGGGTGGGGGAGTCCAAAACTAGAGGGCTTAGATTTAAGTTGAGAGGAGAAAGATTTAAAAGGGTTCTAAGGGGCAACTTTTCCACGTAGAGGGTAGTAAGTATTTGGAATGAGCTGCCAGAGGAACTAGTGGAGGCTGTACAATTACAACGTTTAAAAGGTATCTGGATAGGGATATGAATAGGAAAGGTTTAGAAGGATATGGGCCAAATGCTGGCAAAAGGGACTAGATTAATTTAGAATATCTGGTCAGCATGGACGAGCTGGATCGAATGATCTGTTTCCGTGCTGTACATCTCTGACTAAGTACCTTAGTGTTTTCATTGCAAAATTACAGACTTCACTGGTTATGTCATTTTATTATTTATAACGAACTTTAAAGTATTACCAGAGTTATCATTTTTGAAGAAGTCCAATAAAGGATTTTCAGCAGAATAGGCTAATGACATGCGTTTACATAGTGCTGTCAACATATCAATGCGTTTTTCAAAATTCAGCTGCAAGAGTCACAAGGATCAGAAAACAACTATACTGCAGTTTTTCATTGTTTAAAACAAAACTTCAGTATTGACAGTTTAAAATGACAATAATAGCAGTTATTGTTTTATCTTCAGGTTATTTGGAGGTGATTAACAATGCCAGAAGTGAAGTCCATGTTTCGAGAAGTCCTTCCTAAACAAGGTGTGTTTTTGTTTAACTTGATGTGATTTGCCATAAACTGAAATATATCCAGCAATGATGACACCTTATGTCATTTTTCAAAATCAAGAACCATAGGTAATTTTCGTTTTCAGAGAATCAGACAAGCCTAATTTAATAGAAAAGCAAGATTATCTGAGATTGAAAATCTGAAATAGAAACAGAAAATGTTGAAACCAATTCAGATAACTCAGTTTCTATTTCTGCAGATAATAACATTTCAGGCCAGTAATGTTTTCATCAGAATTCACCAGGAACATTAAATCTTTCTCTGTCTATTGACACTGCCTGAATCCAGGATGTTTTGTTGAACATGTGCTATGATATATGTGTTGGAGTAGGCCACTCAGCCCCTTTGGCCTGCTCCATTGCTTAATGGCTGAACTGATTGTAACTTCAAATCCATATTGCCACTACCCCTTATAATCTTTCAGCCCTTTGCTTGCTAAGAATCTACCGACCTGCGCTTTAAAAGGATTCAGACACTGCTTATATCATCTTTTTAGGAACAAAATTCCAAAGACCATCATTCAGAAAAATTGTGCTCCACCTATTTTAAATGGCTGACTACTAGTTCTAGATTTTCCCTCAAAAGGAAATCTTCTCTTCACATTTTCTGGTCAAGAACATCTCCAGATCTCACATGTTTCAATCAGGTCACCACTTAGGTATAAACCCTACTTTCCTCATAAAATAAGCCACCCATTCCAACTATTAGTCTGGTAAACCTTCTGTGTCCAATGTCTCCAATGCATTTACATCCTTTCTTAAATAGTTAACTAATATTAAACATTACTCCAGATGTGGTCTCACTACCTCTAACTGTTGCCTTACCTTCCCTTTGCAATAAATAATAACTATCAGATTTCCTTAATGACTTGCTCCTGCATACAAGCCTTTTTGTGAACAGTACTTGGAAAAATCCTCAGTTATAGGTGAGCTATTTACTCAGATACATGAGATTGCCAGCATCACCTAGTCAGGCATGAAACACAACAGCATCTAATCATCTGAAGAATCATCACCAGAAAACCAAAACATATTTACCCAGAGTTGGATGGTTACCTGGTAGTGTCAGAAGTAGTGACTACCCTGGCAGTTTGCACTAATTGTACTGAAAGTGTGTGAAACCTAAGAACATTGAACATAATCCATTGAGACCCTCAACCTGCTCCACCATTTTGGATCATGGTTGGTCATCTACCTCAACACCATATTCCTACTTTTGCCATTTCTGTGATATCATTAGTAGCTAGAAATCTACCAATCTCTAACTTTAACTTAATGACTGAACTTATCCAACTCTCTGAGGCGGAGAATTCCACCCTCTGGGTGAAGAGGTTCCACTTCACATCAGTCCTCGATGTCTTGCTATTTATTCTCATATTGTGTTCACTTGTTCCAGACTCCACAACTAAAGGAACCATCCTTTCTGCATCCACTCTTTCTTTAAAACGTTTGTAAGTTTTTATGAAATCACCTCTCATTTTCCTCAACTTCAGAAAATGTCAGCCTGGTTTCTTCAATCTCTCTTCATAGAACAGTCCTACTATCCTAGGAGTGGATCTGATGAACTCATCTGCACTCCTGTAAGGCAACTATATCTTTCATTCGGCAAGGAGACCAGAACTTCTCACAATACTGCATGTGCAATTTAACCAATGCTCTATGCAATTGAAGAAACTCTTCTTTGCTCTTGCACTCAAACCCTCTTGTAATAAATTTGCCTTCTGAATTGCTTGTTGCACATGATGCTAGATTTCAGTGACTTATACCTACGTGCCTTTTGACATCAGCATTTTTCAATTCCTCCCCAAAAAGTACTCTGCACATCCATTGTTCCTACTAAAATGAATAACTTCAAAAATATCCATATTATACTCCATCTTGCATGCTAATGCCCACTCACTCATTCTGTCTAATCCCCTGAAGGTTTAGAACTCACTTCCACCAAGTTTTGCATCATCTTGGAAATGTTGCAAATGTTCCCTATATGCAAATTATTGGTACAGGGTATGAAAATCTGGGACCAAGCACTGATCCTTTTGATACCCACTTGTTAAAGTTTGCCAATCTGGGAATAACTCGTTTATTCCTCCCATATGCTTTTTGTCTTTTAGACAAATCTCAATCCAATATTACCCCAAATTCAATGTGCTTTACTGTTGTTTACTAACCTCCTGTACAGAACTTTGTCGTAAGCCTTCTAAAAATCCACATACACCACATCCATTGGCTTCCCTCTGTCAATCCTGCTCGTAACATCCTCAAGAAACTCTTATAAGGTTTTTTCAAACATGATTCACTTTCATTATCCACATTGACACTGCCCGATCATACAAATATTTTCTAAACATCCAGTAATTGCATCCTTTATAATGGGTCCTTGTATTTTCCCTCCTGTTGACATCAGACTAACACATTTCCTGTTCATTCTTTTTTAAACAGTAGGATCATGGTTTCAATCTTCCAGTTTGCAGGCACCACTGCAGAACCATTAGAATTAAAAAAAAACAACCACCAATGTATTCACTTTGTTCTGTAGCCATCTCTTTCAACACTCTATACTGAGGGTCATCGTGTCCTAGGAATCTGTCAACGTTCAGTTCCATTTATTTCTGCGATACTTTTAAAGTTATTAATACTGATTTCTTTCAGTTCCACACTCTCACTAGACCCTTGAATTATTTCAGGGAGACTTCTAGTTGTCTTCCTCTATGAAGACTGATACAAAGTATTTATTGGGCTTCTATGCCATGTTTGTATGACCTATTATAAACTCCCCTGACTTTGCCATAATGGACCCACATTTCCTCTTCACATTCCTATATGAGCTTTTACAATGTTTTATGTTTGTTGCTATTCTATGTATTTAATCCTCTCTTTATCAATTCCATGACATCCTTTGAATTCTAAAATTTTCTAAATCATCAGGCTAACAACATTTTTTTGACAACTTTATGAACCTCCTCCCTTGATCTAATAAAATTTCTAACTCTGCTTGTTAGCCATGGCTCTGTTGCTATTCTTGTTGAGTATTTTAGCCTCAGGAGTAAACGTTCTTCGACTATTGCACTTTTTTTGCTACTTTTCCCCTTAATTTACAGTTTTTCCACTTCCTATAAAAGCTTTATTCTTATGCTTTCTGAATTCCTTCTCAAGTACTCAAGCTAGTTTGCTTAAATCCTCCAAGCAGAACTAGCATATCTCCTGGCAAGGATATTCATGTGTCCCTAAGACCACTAAAGGATTTTCACATACATGCTTCTGGATAACACCAAGAATTATTCAGAGAAGCCAGGCCCTCTAACAAATGTAAGTTTGTTTTGTTACTGTAACAATTTGTAGGATTTGAAAAATAGTGTTCATCATGTTTACGTTGTTGATTTACTGGATAGCACATGAATCTTTCAGAAGGCGTGGCATAAATATCTCATTATTTATTAGCTCCAAAAGCCTTGAATAAAATTGTGTAAATCCAGCTTTTATTGAGCACAAAACTGTAACAAAGGTTTTACCACAAATCAGCACAAAGTTACCAATGTCATCAGAGGACATAATTGTGCACAAAGTGGAAAAGTTCACACAGGTAGAAAGTGTTCTGATGCAGAGCTTGAAGAGTGTTGTGAAGGGAGCTGTAGCTGATAGAGGTTTGCACAACAATAATATTCGAATGATTTGTCCTGTAAAAGTAAAGCACTGCAGGTTATGGTCTTATTCAGTGCACATCTCTGCGTTAAGAACTCTGCCTTGTTGTCACCTTTGTTTTTTATGCAATAAATTAAATCTTTCTGGGCTCTTGTTGAAAACTGTTGTTCTCAGTAGGGGAAGATAAAAGAAACAATGGAATAAGTATCCGGTATAGAACAATCTCTGACACCATGATTGCAAATCCGATGTTTTGATATTTGTGATGTCAACATCGTATTTTAATACTCCTTTGCAAGATAGAGAAACAACATCTCACATTTGCCTGGGTACCTTAGGTCACATTGAGTTTAACAACTGCACAGCATGAATGCCTCCCTCTATGTTTGTTCTCCAGACACAAGTCCTGTCCTGTCCTGTATGGAGCTCTGATGAAGGGTCACTTGACCCAAAACCCTCTTTCTGCTTTCTGTCCAAAGATGCTGCCAGACTTCCTGAGTTTCTCCAGTAACTTCTATTTTTTTTTTGCTGTCCTGTATTGATTCTTTTCAGCACAGCCAACCCTTTTCCAACTACCTCACAGTTCCTATTATCATCTATGCAGCAGTTACAACCCCCAGCAATCACTTCAACTGCTTCGAAGCAGTTACTTCAACAAACCTTACTTCGGTTATAGGTAAAGTGTGGAAAAGGTTATAGGAGATAAGATTTATAATCATCTAGAGAGGAATAACATGGTTTTGTGAAGGCTAGGTCGTGCCTCACAAACCTTATTGAGCTCTTTGCGATGGTGACCAAACAGGCGGATGAGGGTAAAGCGGTTGGTGTGGTGTATATGGATTTCAATAAGGTGTTTGATAAGGTTCCCCATCGTAGGTTATTGCACAAAATATGAAGATATGGGAATGAGGATGGTTTAGTGGTTTGGTTCAGAAATTGGCTAGCTGAAAGAAGACAGAGGGTAGTAGTTGATGGGAAATGTTCATCCTGGAGTTCAGTTACTAGTGGTGTACCACAAGGATCTGTTTTGTGTCCACTGCTATTTGTCATTTTTATAAATGACCTGGATGAGGATGTAGAAGGATGGGTTAGTAAATTTGTGGATGACAGTAAAGTCGGTGGAGTTGTGGATAGTGCTGAAGGATGTTGCAGGTTACAGAGGGACATAGATAAGCTGCAGAGCTGGGCTGAGAGGTGGCAAATAGAGTTTAATGTGGAAAAGTGTGAGGAGATTCACTTTGGAAGGAGCAACAGGAATGCAAAGTACTGGGCAAATGGTAAGATTCTTGGTAGAGTAGACAAGCAGAGAGATCTTGGTGTACCTAGATCTCTGAAAGTTGCCACCCAGGTTAATAGGGTTGTTAAGAAGGCATACAGTGTGTTAGCTTTTATTGGTAGAGGGATTGAGTTTCGGAGCCATGAGGTTATGCTGCAGCTGTACAAAACTCTGGTGCGGCTGCACTTGTAGTGCGTACAGTTCTGGCCATCGCATTATAGGAAGGATGTGGAAGCTTTGGAAAGGGCTCAGAGGAGATTTATAAGGGTGTTGGCAGGTTTGGAGGGAAGGTCTTATGAGGAAAGGCTGATGGACTTGAGGCTGTTTTCATTAGAGAGAAAAGGTTGAGAGGTGACTTAATTGAGACATGTAAGATAATCAGAGGGTTAGATAGGTTGGACGTTGAGAGCCTTTTTTCCTCGGATGGAGATGGCTAGCACGAGTGGACATAGCTTCAAACTGAGAGATCATGAATAAATGAGACATCAGAGGTAGTTTCTTTACTCCGAGAGTAGGAGGGGCGTGGAACCCCCTGTCTGCAACAGTAGTAGCCTCACCAACTTTAAGGGCATTTAAATGGTCATTGGATAAACATATGGATGAAAATAAAATAGTGTAGGATGGATAGGCTTCAGATTGGTTTCACAGGTCGGTGTGACCTCGAGAGGTGAAGGGCAGGTACTGCGCTGGATTGTTCTATGCTTGTCCTTTTCTTTCTTGGTCTCTGAGAATTGACCCAATGTACACATCTCCCTCTCCCAGCCCTCCCTCTGCCCAAAAATACCATCATTTCCAACTGATTAAAGGTCACTGGGCTCAAACCATTAACTGTTTTTCTCTCCACAGATACTGCCAAACTTGTTGTGACTTTTCAGCACTTTGTCTTTGTCTCTCATTTCCAGCTTCAGTGATGATTTAAATCAGTTTCTAGCACAGATACGCTATTGAGAGTATTGTTTGTAAGTTCAAAAACAACTGCCAGGAAATTGCACAATACTGCAATGATGGAGAAAGGAACAGTAGAAATTTTAATTCATTTAGTTTGAAAGTTCTGTTTTGTTTTAGCGTTTTTTAAAAAAAATAGGTGACTATACTTGTAAGTTCCTATTTTTGCAACGCAAAGTAAAACTGAAATTGAAGGAAAGACACAGAAGTGCAAGAGACCACTGTCAACAAACACTGACATAAGAAATTCAGCATCGTTCATTGTAGGTGATAGCTTTAAGATATCTAGTTGTTAGGAGATTTGAATATCCTACAAATAGGAATCACATTCTTAGTTATTTAGAAACTACTGCAGCTCTATAAGGATTTGTATTGGTCATTACCACAAAAATCAATAAAAAAATGCAATAATACTCATTGGTATTCTTATATCAAAATCTGGTAAATCAGTCAATGGAATGGATATCTAATCAACTGTAAAATTAAAATATTTTTTCAATAATAAGTTATTGTCCTCAATTCACCTTAAAAGCTCCAAACAGTCAAATTAATAGTTACTTGTACTGTTTGTAGTTCACTATAAATGTCACTCTAAGAGTGTGGTGGAACTACTGGGAAACATCATCATTGACCCTATTTTAGTTCTGTCCTTGCATGTGCAAAACCAATCAGTTTTCAGCATTCCTGATGAGCCTTTGAAATAATGGGAGATTTGAACACAAGTCCCGAGATTCACTGGTGAAGCTTCTCTATTGAAATAACCAAGTTTTTTCCACTTTGAGGTGATGGCCTTGGATTGGCAATCTCACACAAAAATGCCCGTACTGCTGTTAAACAAAGGAATAGGGAAATGTGGCCATCTTGGATAGATCATGACTTTTACCATGTTGCTCAATTATTCTCAACAATCAGTCAGTCGTCTTGCCAATAACATCATGTTCCTGAACTGAATCATAACATCTGGTTTGATGGCAGGTATTCTGAGGGTGTCGTTTGGAACAGGAGAAGTTTGCCCTGGACATCAGAAGGTACATGCATACTTGGTGTGCAAACAGACTTAGTGTGCAAACAGACTTAGGGAAGTAACTCATTATGGTAGAAGCTCAATCCCAGGCAGCTCAGAAATAGAGTTGTTACACTGTCCTGGGCCCAGGAACACAAATCATACACTCAATAAAGATCTAACAATGAATATTAATGCTCCATGATTACAATCTGTTGCAAAAAAAAGGAACAAATACCCACGTACTTTACAATTTCTTTAAATCTGTTATTCATTTACAATAGGTCAGCTCTCCTATGAGGATGTTCCCACTATGGTGCTCTGCAAACCAAAGCTGCTGCCGCTTAAATCAGTGACACTGGAAAAGATGGAGAAAATGCAGAGGGAAGCACAGGAGGCCATTCGCCAACAAGAATTGGCGCAACATGAAAAGAAATAAGAATTTTTCCCAGTCTCACGGGATTGACTGTAGCCATAAGAACCTGTTGTTTTCATTCCAAGTTGTCATTGATAGTAGCATACCAGTTTTGTGAACTTCAAGATGACATCTTGTAATGCTTAGTTTAAAAATACAACTGAACCCAATGTTTAATCCAAAATGGAAAGTGGTGTCTAGTAGGTCATTCATACAAATCTTAGAGAAACAGGCCATGCAAGCTCAGAAACAACTTATTGCTAACCTATTCACACAATGAGTTCTATAAACAAACTGCTGGACCCCCCCTCCCCCAAACAAGCTTTAGTAAGATAGTCAATGTAATATTGGGGTGTGGAGCTGGGGAAGGTGGAGAGAAGCACAGGTAGATAGACATACAAGCTCCACTGCTCAATAATTTTATTGATCATATCTGGTCTTCAAAACAATCATACAGGAAGCAGAACTTGCTCTTCAATAGTTATTCAGGCAGCATTACATTGAGTACTATGGCATTTGCTTGAAGTAATAATGTATCCTCTTGTTGAATTTTTTAGTTAAATTAAATGCATTTGCAGTACCATTGTATGGTGTATTCAGCTCAAAGAATAATAAGTTTCATGTCTTAAATTTCAGATGGTATGGTTGCTATTGCACCACTATTCAAACTTCATTTTTGGACTGCAGCGTACAATCTAGACTGAAAGGAGTGTTGCACTGGTAGAAGCCCTGACATATCAGTGGGATGTTGCACTCACATTCCCTTTGTCTGTCCGTTGTGATAGTTCTGGTGAATATTGGATAATCAAAGAGAATTAAAGGAATCTTCATGGTCGCTTAGCCAACATCACAAGTTGAATTTTAGATTCAAGAGAATTTCGTTAAGAGTTATGGGACATTGGGTATAGTCAGTTCTCAAAAATAACTTCAAAATTGGAGGAAATCACTCAAAAGCCACTAGTTTTTGCCAATAAGATGGAACTTGTAAGGAAACCCAATAGTACTGTTAGAAGGAATATTCAATGCTGAAACTGTCATTCTCCATTTTGTTCGTGTTTGAGATCAGTCAGCCCACTTTTCTTTATGTTCTAGGAAATTTAGCAATTATTAAGTAAAAGGAGCAAATCCACATGGAAGTTTTGTCCTGTCCAAGGAAAATGTTAAAAAAAACCCTGACCAATAAAATCTCTGCTAATTAAATAAAGAACTCTGCAGAAGGTGAAAGTGAGGGCTGCAGATCAGAGTGGTGTGGAAAAGCACAGCAGGTCAGGCAGCATCCGAGGAGCAGGAAAATCAACATTTCAGGCAAAAGCCATTCATCAGGAATGAGCCTTGAAAACATTTAGTGTTAACCTCAATCACTGAGGCAGAATTCCACAATCCCACTACACAAGCAGAAATTTTTTGACTCAATCTCACGCTTAAACAGCCTACCCCATATCCTTAAACTATGACCTTTGTAATCAGACATCTAATCTGTCCCTTTTAAAGCTTTAAGACTTATTTTTAATACTATACCATTTTAGTCAGGCACTATTTGAACTGATATTTGTCAGTGACCTTAAAAAAATAATATTTCATGTGGTTAAAATTAAAAATATAATGTCCTGTATGTGCTAATTAGTGCATTAAAAAATCAGAATTCAAATTTCCTTGTGTTTTTAACATCTAAAGATGTACTGAGTTATTTTAAAAAACATACACAACATTCACCAAGTTTAGTAAATAAAATGTTAGAACCCTCACTAATTTTACTATTTTTACTTCATTCTTTTATCAATTTTGGTTTGGAGTTATGAATTGCAGGCTGAAGATGACCTTTGGACTGTGAGCAGCAGCTTGTGATAAAAACAACAAATTGCGGTCTGTTTGTGGGGTAAGACCTAGAAGTTAATTGCAGATTAGATCTTAATCAGAAGAATTCCATAGATGCTTCAATACTAGATAAGAGATTAAATAGGTCTAAACAAATATCAGATTTTAACTAGGTCAGTCTGGAAAAGACATCATGCTCCAGATGATAGGTGCTGAATGGTAACTGGGACCTGGTAGAGGAGCCAGCCAGGCAGGCAGAGAGGCCAGAGTTTTGAATTGGTTTTGGTCAGTGTTTTCACAGAGAAGTTTGGCTGTTGAGATTTGACAGTTTACTGCTTTACCTTCCATTCTCAGTTATTGGAAGTTTGGAAAATAGAAACTAAGCTATAAGTATCACTGACTCCCTCTGGGGAAACAAACATGGACCTGATCAACAACTTCACAAAATAATGCATTGTGAAAACCACTGAAGTAATTTGGCCAGTTTTTTTTAAAAACAACTTTTAATGATCCGTAAACTGTCCATCTGTCTGTTGTGGAGATGGACTGAACACAAAGGTTATTAAGTTTAGACATAGACATCAATTTATTACTTTTTGTTGTTTAATTTTACTTTGCTAATGTTACAGTATTAGGAGTCTTTTGTTTAAGCTATAAACCAGTGTTGGGAATTGATTATTTGGAGTCTGGGTCCGGTTATTCAGGAAGTCTAACTGGGAACCATTGGGGTAAATTGAGGCCTTTGAAGGTTTTTAATTTTAACCATGTTGCAAACGCACGGTAGAAAGGCTGATTTGGTTCAACTGCCCGTCTCCATGTGAGAACAAAAAAAATAACAATTCTTAGGAATAGACAAGAATTCATAGAAATCGTATGGTGCTGATGAGGCCCTTTGCCCACTGGGTCTGCATTGACACACATGAAATACCTGATCTTCAAGCGGATCCCATTTACAAGGACTTGGCCCATAGCCGATGCTGTTATGACATGCCAAGTGCTCATCCAAGTATTTTTTAAAAGGATATAAGGCAACTCACATCTACCAGGCAGCATATTCCACATTGTGAATATGTTCTGGGTTAACAAAGCAAAGCTTTTCCTCAACCACTTTCACTCCCCCCATCCTGTCACCCCGAACTGGTGTCCTCTCGTGACTGACCCTATAACTAAGGGGAACAGCTGCTCCTTATCCTGTCTGTGCCTGTCAATCTTGTACATCTCAATCAGATTGCCCCTCAGCCTTCTCTGCTCCAGTAAAAACAATCTGAGCCTATCCAACCTTTCTCATTACTTACATTTTCCTTCCCAGGCAGCATCCAGATGAATCTCCTCTGCATCGGACTTCACTACTCTCATTGACACACTTAATCACCTCAAAAAATTCAATCAAATTTTTTAGGCATGACCTCCCTTTGACAAAGCCGTACAAATGATCCCTGATCAAGCCTTGCCTCTCTGTGTGGAGATAGATTCTGAAGAAGAGAATCTTCAGCTTACACTTCCAGGCTTATCCCTACACACAAATTTTAAATATCAGAGCCACATTAGCTCTTCTCCAGTCCTCTGGCCACAGGGAAGGTGCCAGAGAGGAATTAAACATTTGGGTCAGTGCCCCTGTAATCTTTTTCCTTGCCTCCCACAGCAGCCTGGTCAGGGGATCTGGCCAACACTTTAAAAATGTTACCACTGACTAGTCTTACTAGTAAGATTCTTAACAGTAAACTGTCACAAACAATGTTCAGTTTCAAGTGACTCCAAATTATACCATTTCAGTTTTTGATCAACATTTTCATTTTTATCTCAAATGAAGCAGACATAGGATTGGGTACAATGCTGGTCACCATCCCACAACACTGATACACAATTTTCCCCCTAAACACATCCCCCACATTTTGATCATCCTTTGCATAAAGGAATGGCAAGTAAATAATTGATACACCTTGCTTTTTCTATGTATCAATTTAAAATGAGGATTCACTTCATTCCATTGAAAAATCTCAAATATATTTTTCCTAATTAAACAATTCCAGTCTACGACCTCTCAACTAAGATGCCTGCAACAATATAGTCAGTGCATAGGATCAGTTTGCTCAGTTGGCTGGATGGATTGTTTGCAGAGCATTGTTCACAGCATGAGTTCAATTCCCACACAGGTTGAGGTTACAATGAAGGACTGTCCTCAACTTCTTCCCTTGCCTAAAAATGTGGTGATGCTCCAGTTAAACTACCACCAGTTGTCTCTCTCACAGAGCAGCCCTGGGGGCTGGTAGGACAGTGACAACTTTGCCTTTCAGTATGGTATTAGTTTTGGAGCAAGGGAGATAGAGTGCACACATTTTTCTAATCTGGTACTTATGCCTTTAATTAGAAGAATTTACAAAAGTATGCTGGTGGGACACAATGAAAACTCTAAACCTTTAAAAACCAACTTTATTGATTTTCATTTTCTGCAAGGAGGAAGAGTACATCCACTCTAAGATTCCATCTTCAAAATCAATTTAATGCCACAAGTTATTTGTACCATAAAACAATTGGACAGTTTGTACATTCTGCTGGAAACTGTACACAAATAAAAAAGGTACAATCCAGCTTTTTATTTTAAACTACTTGAAGCATTGCATTTTTAGCATTAGCAGCTAAGAAAGAGAGATTCATTACAAACAGCACGTGTGACCCATTCAGAGATTTCGGCAATTAAGCCAGTCCTTTTGAAAACCAGTATTCAGAAAGGCTTGGCAGTAAAGTTTGTACAAGACTGTGGAATGATCAGGTTACATAAATCCTTAAGGAGCTTTCTTTCATGGACCACAAGGTGTGGTACTGCTGTCAATTCTTCATTTCCCCCACCCTTGGGGAAAACCAAAACCTATACCCCACATACGTAAATGCTTTTTCATTCAATTTTCATAGCAAATGCACTTTAACCCATGAGGTTTAACCCATGGCAATATGAGGTTTGAGGAGTGAAAAGCTAGAATCAAGAAGTCGACTGCACAAAAACAAAAGTCAAAAAAACTGCAGGAACGTGTGCTTGGTCACCTTTGTCAATGTCCTCATTTGAAGCGTCCACCATCTCCTTCACTTACAAAGCGTTTCCGTCCCCTTAGAGTTGAAGTCAAAAAGTTAAAATAAATTAATACAAGGTATCAGCAATTTATTACTACTTGTATTAAATAAAATCAATAGTGATTGTGCTCTCTGCCACTGATAACATTTTTATCTACAGTGACAAGCTACAATTACTCTAACTTGTTCAAACAGGTTAATGTTGCATTTTGTTCAACTCATTTACAAACCTGGGGAAATTAAGCTAAAACCATATAATTACTTTTTTTCTTCAAGCTGCCTTTAAGTAGAGGCAATACCAACTGTATAAAATCCATTCTTGGGACATCCGCCTCAATGGGGAGTTATGTATTAATCAATCCTATTTGCCAATAAGTATTCTTCCTGAACTACAATCTCCCAGAAAAAGGTGTTACTTCCAGGATATTGACCCAGGTCACATTAAAGAAACTTTTTATGTCCAAGTTAGGATCACACACTTCATAAAGGGAAGTGTGCATTCCCATGTACTTTCTGCTCCAAACGGTGGTAGCTACCACCGATTTGTAAAGTGCTGCTCAGTGAGTTTGTAGCTGTGTGTCCTGCAGACAGGAAACAAGTAAAGTGACTAAAACTAATATCTTAAGAAAAATAAAACAAGCTTTGTACACACTTACAAAATGCAACATTTACAATTTCACAATAAACAGAAATGAACAAAAAAAACTTCCTCACCCAATCAGATCAAAACACTGAAGCAAGCATTTCATGTATATTCCTCTAACAGTTGAATATTTGACTGTAAAAATGGTTAAGGATCCAAATCAACATTTTAAAGGAGTAAAAAGGTCAAAGAATGCAAATACCCTTTCAAAAAGATTGCAGAGCTAACTGGATCCACAATACCTATACATTCAGCTCATTTATACCAATTATGATAGTATCTGAAACATAATTTTGAAAGAACAAACAGATTGGTTGAGTGATTGAGCAATGTTCCTCACCTGGAGGGACAAAGATCTCTCAGCTCTTTCACGATGATCCCCATTTGATGGCACTGTTCCACAAACCTTTCCATTACTGTGTAAGCTTGCGGCACATCTAAATGAATATCAGGAATTTCCTTGTACACTCTCTCAAAACCCTGCAACAAAATAAAAAGAGAACTTTAATTCCTTCATTTTTCTCCTTGGAAGAAAAGTGTCTATTTTGCCGATACCAATTTTTAAAAAAATAAGTATGTTTCAAACAGGCTTGGCCATCTCAGCATGGAAAGCAGGGGGATGTTGAATATACTGGAGAAAATGATTTCAGTTGATAATCCAGAAAACTGTCACTTTCATTTCTCTTCCCCAATAAATTCACATTCTTTGTTCATTCTGTTAACCCACTTTCCTACTTGTTACAAACGGTAAAGTTAACAGAGGTTAAGACAAAGAAATCACAGTGTGTGCATAAATGGAGGGCCTGAAGGAGATATAGTAATTCACTGGAGGTGAATTCACGACAATTCAGTTAGCACTGCTGCCTCACAGCTCCAGGGACCCAGGTTCAGTTCCAGCCTCCGGCAACCGTGTGGAGTTTGCACATTTTCCGTGTCTGTGTGGGTTTCCTCTGGGTGTTCCTGGGACATCACCAACCCAAAGAAACCCAAACATATAAATAGAAAGCAGGAATTTTCAGCAGTGCTTCGCCGGAGGCCCACTGAAGACGTTATCTAGTAGGGTGACAAAACGTCTGGAAATGAACCTTCAAGCTCAGTGAGAAAACCTACATCCAAAACCTCAACCTGAACTACAAATCTTCTCAAAACTCACTCCGGTTTCCTCCCACAGTCCAAAGATGTGCAGGTTTGGTGGACTGACAATGCTAAATTGCATTGTCCAGGGATGTGTAGATTAGGTGGATTAGCCATGGGAGATGCAGCCTTACAAGGATAGGATAGAGTAGGGGAGTAGGTCTGGGTGGGATGCTCTTCGGAGGATCAGTGTGGACTTGATGGGCTGAATGGCCCGCTGTAGGGATTCTACGATTTTGAAATGTCAAGTATAAATTGAAGCACCAGCACTTTATAGCGTGGAACATCAGTGCACACGCGCCAGGTCGGGTTCTCTCTCTCTCTTATACACACACACACACACGTCTTAGTTCAACCATTTAGTTTCAAAATGTCATTTTGGAAAGTGTCCTTCTAAGACAGCATTAACACAAATATGAATTCAAGCAGGCCTACGTCATTAGGCTTGCTGTGCCATTCAACAAAGTCAGGGCTGATTTGATTAATCCACATTCCCAACTACCCACTATAGTCTTTCACTCCGGTACCTGCCAAGAGTTTACCGACCTCTGCCTAAAAATACTCAAGGACTCTGCCTCCACTGCCTTTGGAGAAATAAAATTCCAAAAGACTCCCAAACCCAGGGAAGGGTTTTCTTCTGATCTCACCCTTAAATGGTTGACCTATTGTTCTGAAAGAGGAATGCCTAGATCCATTAGTAGAAGCATCCTTTCCACATTCACCCCATTAATACTTAACAGGATCTTAATGTATCAACCATAATTCTCCAAACATTAGGATGTGTGTACCGCATAAAGCTAAGGGATGTTATAGAACATAGAAGAGTATAACACAGTACAGGCTCTTTGGCCCTTGATATTGTGCTGAGCATTTATCTTAATCTAAGATCAACCTAACCTACACACACCGCAATTTACCGCCATCGATGTGCTTGTCCAGCAGTTGCTTAAGTGTCCCTAATGTATCGGACTCTACTACCACCACTGGCAAAGCATTCCATGCACCCACCACTCTCTGCATAAAGAACCTACCTCTGACATCTCTCCTTTACCTTCCTTCAATCACCTTAAAACTATGACCCCATGTGACAGCCATTTCTGCCCTGGGGAAAAGTCCCTGGCTATCTACTCTATCTAGGCCTCTCATTACCGTGTATACCTCTATCAAGTCACCTCTCTTCCTTCTTCTGTTCAGTGTGAAAAGCCCTAGCATCCTGGTAAATCCCCTCGGCACCCTCTCTAAAGTGTCTATAATGAGGCGACCAGAACAGGCCACATTATTCCAAGTGTGGTCTAACCAGAGTTTTCTAAAGCTACAGCAAAACCTCATGGTTCTTAAAATCATTCCCTCTGTTATTGAAAGCCAAAACACCTACCCCTTCTTAACCCTATCAACCTGGGTAGCAACTTTGAGGGATCCATGTACGTGGACCCCAAGATCCTGCTGTTCCTCCAACCTGCCAAGAATCCTGTCTTTAACCTTGTATTCAGCATTCAAATTCGACCTTCCAAAATGAATCTCTTCACATTTATCCAGGTGGAACTCCATCTGCCACTTCTCAGCCCAGCTCTGTATCATATCAATGTCTTGTAGCCTACAACAGCCCTCGACACTATCTACAACACCACCGACCTTTGTGTTATCAGTAAGCTTACTAACCCACCCTTCCACTTCATCATGCAAGTCACGTATAAAAACTACAAGAGCAGAGGCCCAACATAGAACATGACAGAGCAATACAGGCCCTTCGGCCCTCAATATCACCCTGACCTTTGAAATCAATCTGAAGCCTATCTATCCTACACTATTCCATTATCATCCATATATTTATCCAATGAACATTTAAATACCCTGAAAGTTGTCGAGTCTACTGCTTGTTGCAGGCAGAGCATTCCACGCCCTTACAACTCTCTGGGTAAAAGAAATCTCCGACATCTGTCCTATGTCTATCACCCCTCAATTTAAAGCTCTGTCCCTCATGCTAGCCAGCACCATCAGAGGAAAAAAGGCTTTCACTGTCCACCCTTTTTAATCCTCTGATCATCTTGTATGTCTCTATTAAGTCACCTCTTAACTTTCTTCTAACGAAAACAGCCTCAAGTCCTCAGCCTTTCCTCATAAGACCTTCCCTTCAAACCAGGCAACAGCTTGGAAAATCTCCTCTGCACTCTTTCCAATGCTTCCACATCCTTCCTATAATGTGGTGACCAGAACTGTGCACAATACTCCAAGTGTGGCTGTACCAGAGTTTTGTACAGCTGCAGCATGACCTTGTGGCTCCAAAACTCAATCCCTCTACCAATAAAAGCTAACACATCATGCAACTTCTTAACAACTCTATCAGCCGAGGTGGCAACTTTCAGGGATCTATGCACATGGACACAAAGGGCAGCACGGTGGCTCAGTGGTTAGCCCTGCAGCCTCAGTGCCAGGCACCCATGTTCAATTCCAGCCTTGGGCAACTGTCTGTGTGGAGTTTGCACGTTTTTCCTGTGTCTGTGGGGGTTTCCTCTGGATACTCCGGTTTCCTCCTGCAATCCAAAGATGTGCAGGTCAGGTGATTTGGCCATGCTAAATTACTCAGTGTCCAGGGATGTGTAGATTAGGTGCTTTAGTTAGGGGTAAATGTAGAGTAGTAGGGGAATGGGTCTGGGTGAGTTACTCTTTGGAGGATCGGTGTGGATTTGAAGGGCTGAATGGCCTGTTTCCACACTGTCAGGATTCTATTCTATTTGCTCATCTACACTACCAAGAATCTTATCATTAGCCCAGTAAACTGTATTCCTGTTACTCCTTCCAAAGTGAACCACCTAATAATTTTCCGTATTAAACTCCATTTGTCACCTCCCAGCCCAGCTCTGCAGCTTATCCATGTCCATCTGTAACCTGCAACATCCTTTCACACTGTCCGCAACTCCACCGACCTTAGTATCATCTGCAAATTTATAAACCTATCCTTCTATGCCCTCATCCAGGTCATTTATAAAAATGACAAACAGCAGTGGCCCCAAAACAGTTCCTTGCTGTACCCCACTAGTAACTGAACTCCAGGATGAACATTTCCCATCACCACCCTGTCTTCTTTCAACTAACCAATTTCTGATCCAAACCGCTAAATCACACTCAATCCCATGCCTCCGTACTTTGTGCAGTAGCCTACCGTGGCTATCAAATGCCTTACTGAAATCCATATACACCACATCAACTGCTTTACCCTCATCCACCTGTTTGGTCACCTTCTCAAAGAACTCTAAGATTTGTGAGGCACGACCTACCCTTCACAAAACTGTGTTGACTATCCCTAATCAAATTATTCATCTCTAGATTATTATAAATCCTCTCTCTTGGAATCCTTTCCAATACTTCACTCACAACTGAAGTAAGGCTCACTGGTCTATAATTCCCAGGGTTGTCTCTACTCCCCGTCTTGAACAAGGGAACAACATTTGCTATCCTCCAGTCTTCTGGCACTATTCCTGTAGACAATGACGACATAAAGATCAAAGCTAAAGGCTCCGTAATCTCCTCCCTGACTTCCCAGAGAATCCCAGGATAAATCCCATTCGGCTCAGGGGATTTACCTATTTTCACACTTTCCAGAATTGCTAACACTCCTCCTTGTGAACCTCAATCCAGTCTAGTCTAGTCGCCTGTATCTCAGTATTCTCCTCAACAACATTGT
The DNA here is from genome assembly GCF_037043375.1 of Chiloscyllium plagiosum. Taxonomy (NCBI): domain Eukaryota; kingdom Metazoa; phylum Chordata; class Chondrichthyes; order Orectolobiformes; family Hemiscylliidae; genus Chiloscyllium; species Chiloscyllium plagiosum. The sequence continues at coordinate 1,943,543 of NW_028270160.1, forward strand.
CTTTTTCCTGTGCGAATACGAATGAAAATTATCCATTGAGCACCTCTCCTATCTCTTTGGACACCACGTACAACTTCCCACTACTGTCCTTGATAGGCTCTAAATCGTATTCTAGTCATTCTTTTACTCCTGACATAGCTATAGAAAGCTTTGGGTTCTCCTTGATCCTACCTGCCAATGACTTTTCATGTCCCCTCCTGGCTCTTCTTAGCTCTCTAGGTCCTTCCTGGCTAACTTGTAACTCTCAAGCACCTGAACTGAGCCTTCACATCTCATCCTAACAGAAGCCTCCATCTTCCTCTTGACAAGAGATTCAACTTCTTTAGTAAACCACAGTTCCCTTGCTTGACTACTTCCTCTCTGTCTGAGAAGTATATACTTATCAAGGACCCGCAGTAGCTGTTCCTTGAATAAGTTCCACATTTCTATTGGGCCCATCCCGTGCAGTTTCCTTTCCCATCCTATGCATCTAAACGCCATTCCCCAGTTATAACTCATGCCCTGCGGTATATACCTGTCCCTTCCATCGCTAAAGTAAACATAACCGAATTGTGATAACTACCACTAAAGTGCTCATCTATCTCCACATCTAACACCTAGCCTACTTCAGTCCCAAATCCAATGTGGCCTCGTCCCTTGTTGACCTAACTACATACTGCAACAGGTAACCCTTCTGTACACACTGGACAAAAACTGATCCATCTGAGGTACTCGAACTATCGCATTCCCAGTCAATATTAGGAAAGTTAAAGCCCCCATAACCCTGTTACTTTCACTCTATCCAGAATCATCTTTGCAATCCTTTCCTCTACATCTCTAGAACTTTTCAGAGGCCTTTAGAAAACAGCGAGACCGGTTTCCTGTTTCTTACCTCAACCCATACTACCTCCGTAGATGAGTCCTCATCAAACGTCCTTTCTGCCACTATAATACTGTCCTTGACGAACAATGCCTCACCTCCCCCTTTTACCACCTCCCCTGTTCTTACTGAAACATCTAAACCCCAGAACCTGTAACAACCATTCCTGACCCTGCTCTATCCATATGTCCAAAATGGCCACAACATCAAAGTCCCAAGTACAAACCCAAGCAGCAATTTCACCCACCTTATTCCGGATGCTCCTGGTGTTGAAGTAGACCTACTTCAAACCACCATCCTGCCTGCTGGTACACTCCTGCGACTATGAAACCTTATTCATGATCTCTCTCCTCTCAACCTCCTGTACACTGGAGCTACAATTCCTGTTCCCATTCCCCTGCTGAATTAGTTTAACTCCTCCTGTAGAGCATTAGCAAACCTCTGGTACCCCTCTTGTTCAAATGTAGACCAGTGGTGCTGGAAGAGCACAGCAATTCAGGCAGCATTCGACGAGCAGCAAAATCGACGTTTCGGGAAAAGTCCTTCATCAGGAAGTCCGGACAGGTCCTCCCTGACCTATCACCTTCATCTCCTCCCCCACTCACCTATTGTACTCTATGCTACTTTCTCCCCACCCCCACCCTCCTCTAGCTTATCTCTCCACGCTTCAGGCTCTCTGCCTTTATTCCTGATGAAGGGCTTTTGCCCGAAACGTCGATTTTGCTGCTCGTCGGATGCTGCCTGAATTGCTGTGCTCTTCCAGCACCACTAATCCAGAATCTGGTTTCCAGCATCTGCAGTCATTGTTTTTACCTCAAGTGTAGACCATCCCATTTGTAGAGGTCCCACCTACCAGGTATCTGAATCCTTCCCTCCTGCACCATCCCAGTGCACACATGTTCCACTGCTCGCTCTCCTTATTCCTCGCTTCGCTAGCACATGGCACAGCTAACAAAACAGAGATAATACCTGTGCTTGTTCGAGCTCTAAGTTTCCACTCTAGTTCCTTGAATTTCTACCTTACATTCCCATCCCTTTCCCTATGTTGTTGGTGGACTTGGCCTGCTCCCCTTCCCCCTTAAGAATCCTGAAAACACAACTTGACAACAGATCCCTGCGGGACACCACTGGTCACAAATGTCCAGACAGAATACTTTCCATCCACTACCACTCACTGTCTTCTTTCAGTCAGCTAATTCTGTATCCTACTTGCGGAGCATTTCAGAGAAGACCTCTGGGACACCCGGACCAACCAACCCAACCACTCCGTGGCTCAACACTTCAACTCCCCCTCCCACTCCACCAAGGATATGCAGGTCTTTGGACTCCTCCATCGCCAGACCACAACAACACGACGGTTGGAGGAAGAGCGCCTCATCTTCCGCCTAGGAACCCTCCAACCACAAGGGATGAACTCTGATTTCACCAGTTTCCTCATTTCCCCTCCCCCCACCTTGTCTCAGTCAAATCCATCGAACTCAACACCGCCTTCCTAATCTGCGATCTTCTTCCTGACCTCTCCGCCCCCACCCCAGTCTGACCTATCACCCTCACCTTGACCTCTTTCCACCTATCGCATTTCCGACACTCCTCCCCCAAGTCCCTCCTCCGTACCTTTTATCTTAGCCTGCTGGACAAACTTTCCTCATTCCTGAAGAAGGGCTTATGCCCGAAACATCGATTCTCCTGTTCCCTAGATGCTGCCTGACCTGCTGTGCTTTTCCAGCAACACATTTTCAGCTCTGATCTCCAGCATCTGCAGACCTCACTTTCTCCTCAATTCTGTATCCAGACAGACAAAATCCCCTATATGCCATGCCTCCTGACCTTCTGAATGAGCGTCCCATGGGGAACCTTATCAAATGCCTTACTGAAGCCAACATGCACTATATCCACTGGTCGACCTTTGTCAACTTGTCTCATCACATCCTCAAAGAACTCAATAAGGCTTATGAGACATGATCTGCCCCTCTCAAAAGCCATGCTGACTATCTTTAATCAAACTGTACTTTTTCCAAATAGTAATAAATCCTCTCTCTCAGAATCCTTTCCAGTACCTTGCATACCATAGATGTAAGACTGACTGGTTGGTAATTCCCAGGGATTTCCCTGTTCCCTTTCTTGAACAGAGAAACAATATTCACCTCCTTCCAACTATCCAGTACTACATTGGTGAGATCTCATCTCAAATACTCAGTGCAGTTTTGATATCTATCACGGAAGGATGTAAATGCATTGAAAGTGGTTTGCTGGATTGATATCTGGTATTAATCGCCTTACACAGGCTTGGCTTGTTTCCACTGGAGTTTAAAGATTGAGGGGTGACGACTGCAATGTCCAAAATCCTGAATGGTCTTGACAAGGTGGACATGGAAAAGATGTTTCCTTTTGTGGGTCAGTCCAAAACCAGGGGCACTGTTTCAAAATTAGGAATTACCATTTGAGGACAGATGAGCAATGTTTTACTCAGAATTGTGTAGCTATGCACCTCTTTGCCTCGGAGATGGTGGAGATGGTGTGACTGAATATTAAGTCATAGGTGGATAGATTCTGGTTAGGCAGGGGAAATCCAATATTACAAGGGGTTGATAGAAATTTAAAACATAAATCGATCAGCCATGATCTTACTGAATAGTGGAGCATTCTGTATTCTGTGTACATATTCTTAAATTCAATGGATATAATCCGAGACTGAATTGAATTGAATTTATTGTCACGTGCACGGAGGCACAGTGAAAAGCTTTGTCCAAGCTTTTCTCATGAGAGAATCCCACAATTCCAGGTATCAGTCTAGTAAACTTTCTCTGAATAGCTTACAACACATTAAATATTCTCAGATTAAGGAGATGAACTGTGCACAGTACTCCAGATGTGGTCTCAAAGCCTTGTAAAACTATAGCACAATTTTCTTACTTCTGTATTTAGTTCCTCTCTCAATAAACCATAACATTCTATTAGCTTTCCCAATTACATAACAGACCTAAATACTAACCCATTATAATTCATGCACAATAATAACCAGATTTCTCTATATCTCAGATCTCTGCAATCCTGCATATTTTGATATGCTTTTTAATTCTCTGCAAAATTGACAATTTCACATTTTCCTACATTATAGTCCCTACATAGTCTCCTTATATTCTCTTCACAAGTTACTTACCTATCCTTGTGTCATGAGCAAATTTAGCAATCATATCTTCTGTCCCTTCATTCGAAGGTATTTATTATAAATTTTAAAATGAGGTTACAGCATTGATCTGTCTGCTACATGATTCATTACACCTTGCCAACAGAAAGTAACCCATTTAAACCTACAATGTTAAACTAAAAAGCTAAACATCAGTGACCATGCAAAAGAGAGGTAAAGATTCCTCACTAAAACCAACAGTCCTCTAAAGCTTGAGGTACAAATTTAAAGAGTAAATAATTTTTAAATACAAACAGCCAATCCTCTCAAGGAGACAGTGATGGGAGCCATTGTAATATAAGTACTTTAGAAATTACAGGTGTACATACTATCTACAGATACTTTAAACACGCTGCAGTGCTGTCCAGTAGGTGGCATACTTACTCTGTTCATTTGGTCCACTGTAATGACAGATGATTCCCACAAGGATTTAAGTAGCTTCAGGATCATTTTGAAGGTAGTTTCTCCAGTTGATTCCAGAACCATCACTACAGCCTAAAACATTTTAAATGCAATAGTCATAACTCGAATATTTGCATCTTAAACTGTACAGGGTTAAACAATCTTTAAAATGAAATTACTATAATAAAGCCTAGCAGTTAACTGCTAGATCAATAAATTATTTCTCAGGGTCAGGGGTTCTCAAGCAGCATTCATGACACAGCAGACCATTTCAGTTACACTTCATTGAAGAGAGAACCAAAAAGATTTTCATTTCCATGGCATCTTCCATGATCAACAAATTCTTCGAAAGTGTAGCCACTGTTGTAACGTGGGAAGCACAACAGCTAATTTATATATAGCAAACTCCCACAAACAGCAATATGCTAAATCGGCAGGCAATCTGTTTCTTGAGGTTGATCGAGGGAGAAATATTGACTACACTTGGGGATAACTCCACTAATCTTAGCATTTTTGTCTGTTCATTCATACGATGTAGGTGTCACTGGCAGGTCCAGCATTTATTACCACCATTAAATGCCCTGGAGGTGCTGGTAAGCTGTCTTTTTAAAAAAACTATTGCAGACCTCAATGAAGGAACCCACAGTGTTGTAAAGAAGGGAATTCTAAGATTTTGACCCAGCAAGTGAAGGAACAGAAATACAGTAGTCACTTCCATACCCGTAGGGGATACGTTACACAACCTACTTGTGGAACCAGCGGATAGGAGTGACCCCATTCATTTCAACGGGAAATTTACCTTCACAGCAGCTCCCTGGTCCCTGGCTCCAGCAGGTTCCCTTTAATACATCAGGGCCGCAGTAAACTCCAGGTAACTGAAAACGGAATTCCATGGATACTTCAAAACCAGAATGGTGTGTGGCTTTGGCTGGGGGAGAACATGTAGATGATGGTGTTCCCATGTGTCTCCTACTGTCTTCCTTCTAAGTGGTGGAGTAGCAATACAGTAGGTGGTACACCTACTTGGCAGTGGAGATGAAGAGAGATATCTCATTGTCCAGGTGCATAAATCCTTGAAAGTTGCCACCCAGGTTGATAGGGTTGTTAAGAAAGCATATGGTGTGTTGGCTTTTATTGGTAGTGTGATTGAGTTTCAGAGCCACGAGGTCATGCTTCAGCTGTATTAGACACTCGTAAGACTGCATCTGGAGTATTGCGTACTGTTCTGGTAACCGCATAGTAGGAAGGATGTAGAATCTTTGGAAAAGGTGCAGAGGAGATTTACCAGGATGTTGCCTGGTATGGAAGGAAGGTCTTATGAGGAAAGGCTGAGGGAACTGAGGCGGTTTTCGTTGGAGAGAAGAAGGTTGGGAGGTGATAATCAAGATGTACAAGATAATCAGAGGGTTAGATAGAGTGGACGGCGAGAACCTTTTCCCTCAGATGGTGAAGGCTAACACAAGGGGACATAGCTTTAAATTGAGGGGTGATAGATATAGGTCAGATATTAGGGGTAGTTACTTTACTCAGTAGTAGTGGCATGGCCTGCCTGCAACAGTAATAGACTTGCTGACGTCAAGGGCATTTAAATGGGCATTGGACATACATACAGATAATAATGGAACAGTGTAGGTTAGATGGGCATCAGATTAATTTCACAGGTCGGCGCAATATTCGGGTCGAAGGGCCTGTACTGCGCTGTAATGTGCTATGTTCTATGTTCTAATCCGTGTGGGTCCCACACCCCCATCGTTCTGCCACTCTAAATCAGTACCTTCTAGCATACTCACAGCTTCCTATACTGCAGTCAACTCTATATCCATTCCCCAGTATCAGCCAGTTCCCACCTAACTTATTATTCTAATGTGACACTTATTAAAAATCTTCTTAAAATCAAGACGTGTGATGCATCTACCTTCACCCTTAAATACACTTTGTTACTTCTACAAATAGTTCAGAGATGGACAAAGTGAAACTTTCACTTTTGACATCCATGCTGCTTAATCATTGTGTTTTTGCTGTATGGATGGTTCTCTTTTCTTCTTTACTGGCCATTTTACTATTTTCCTCCATTTGAAATTAAAATAACTCTCTAGATATTTTCTTAATCAACCTGTTCAAGATGTTTTAACACACCGCTGGAGCAGGTGGGACTGGAACCTGGGCCTCTTGGTCCAGAGGTGGGAATACTACCATTGCACCACAACAGCCCTCAAACATTGTGCATGGTTGGTCTCAAAACACCAACCTTTTGGTTAACAATCAAACACGCTGACCAACTACACCACAAGATGACTAGTCTAATATTCCTTGGGCATTATTATAGCTACGTTTACAAAAGGAGACAGATCATATGTTATCTACCACTCCTTAGGCACTATACCTTTTTCTCAAGAAATATAGTGCCTCTGCTGTCTCTTCTTGGATCAGGTGTTTTATCCAGTTTAATTAATTGGATTAGTTTATTATTTAACAGTGACTAGATCATTTCTAATCTTATATCCCAATGTAATGTACACCTGGGATGAAATGTAGGAGCACCGTCTACTTGGGAAGTACCAAATCAAAATAATTTCAATATTCTGCTATTTCGGTCTTGCTTGTGATTTATCTGGACTATTCCTTACGGGCCGTAATCACATCAGACTTGCTCTTTAAGATATGCCTGTGGAATATTTTATTATTTTATTTCATGTTCCTTGGTACTTATTTGCATAAATCAAATCTTTGCATTCATTTTCTTTGATCTTTCTCAAGATTTGAATTCTTCCCAGATATACACTTTATTGTTTATTAACTTTGTGCTGTCATTTATTCCCCTTAAAATTATCCCCCCTCCATGTCTTTATTCATTTCTTTTTCAGATTTCAACTTCACCACCACAGAAAGCAGTTGAGGCCAAGACATTTTATGATTTCAAACAGTTTGATATAACACTTAGTAAAGGGATCAAAGGATACAGAGGAAAAGCCTGAATAGGCTGTTATATTGGATGATCAGCCATGATCATAGTGAATGGTGAAACAGGCTTGTGGAGCCTACTGCTGCCTCTATTCTATGCTCCTACATTTTATCATTATCATTATATCAATTTGGTGTCTTTGTTAGAATATATTTTTCACAGACTCTGTTGACTACAATTTGAAAAAAGTTTGAAATTTCTGTTATTTCATTGTTTGCCAATATCATTGTCTTTGAGGGTTAGGAATATAACAAGAAAATAGACAGACAATCTATACCTGGTCTTTTGTCACTTTGTTTTTGCCCTTTTCAATTAGTCTATTATGTTGACTGCTGCTTAGATGTTCCTTACTTTTACTTCCATTACCTTCGATATTGTGATTATTTCAACATTGTGAATGACCTATTGCTTAAAATGTATGTACATATGACACTCGCAGATAATCACTTCTGTTTTTACCTTGTACACCAGTTCATGGTGAAAGTGTGGTACTTCGAGTTCCTGAAGGCAGTGTTCTGCTTCTGCGCAGTCTCCAGACACTTGGTATTCTTTCAATAACATGTCAATCTATCAGAGTAATTACAGAGTGGAGGTATTTTTGGGAGTGTTGGGGAGAAGGTGAAAAGAAACAAGATGCAATCAAGCACGATCAAATAATATTTCATTATACACTGTTCACCTAGCTCACTGGTGACTACTATTAAGGTCACACTGATTGGCTATCTTGACTGGAAATCTGCAAAAGACAAAGGTTTTAAAAATATTAACCCAACCATTTTCAGGCACAAATTTTTCAAACTATATTTTTAAAAACCTCAGTGAATCCTGCATATGAAATTAAATTGGAAAAAGTAGATACTGACATTGTTTATTGTTAACACCCAATTGCCTGTGGAGGTGGTGATGCTGCTTGAACCGCTGTAGTCCATGTGCTGTGGGTTGACCCACAATGCTCTTAGGAAGGAAATTCCAGGATTTTGACCCAGCAACAGTGAAGGAACAGTGATATATTTCAGAGTCAGCATGGCAAGTGGCTTGAAGGGGAAATTGCAGTGGATGGTGTTTCCATGTACCTGCTGCCCTTGTCCTTGCAGTTTGGCAAGGTTAGAGTTTTGGATGGTGTCTTTTAAGCAATTTTGGGGAGTTACTGCAGTGCAATTTATAGGTAAGTACACATTACTGCCACTGTGCAATGGGGTTGAAGGGTGTACCAAAGAGATCTCTTGGTCCTGAATGATGTCAAGCCTTTTAAAGAGCTGATAGAGCTGCACTCGTCCAGGCAAGTGAAGAATATTCCATTTGTGCCTTATAAACGGTGGGTACATTTTGGGAGTCAAGAGGAGAATTACTTGCCACAGAATTCCCAGCCTCTGACCTGCTCTTCCAATCACTGAATTTTTGCAGCTGATCAATTCAATAATATAATTGCTATACAAGGAGGCTTCTCTTTGGCATACTGTGGGGTGGATGCATATATGTATATACTGCAACTTAAAATCAGAATAATATAGTGTAGAAGGCAATGGAATCTGGCCTGGTTTTGAAGAGAAGACAAATCTTTCTCTCACCATATTTCTTCATATATCTGCAATAGATTCTCCTTCCAAGATTTACCTATTAAATCTGTTCCCATCTCTAAAAACTCACTATGATAAATAAAAAGTTTTTAATGTCAACTTTGACCAAAAAAAAACTTAAATCTGGGGGTTCCACTTGTCAACTCCTCAATCACAGGAGACAATTTCTCTCCTTTAATCTATCCAAATCCTTCATTTTAAACACCTCAATCAAATCTCTTCTCAGCCTTCTCTGGTCTATGATGCAGTCCACTCATGAAACTGCAATTTCTGAACCCTAAAATTGGTGTTTACATCTCTCTCTATACCCTTTTCAAAGCTGCGACATTCCTCTTCGAGTGAAGTGTCCCAAACTGGATGCAAAACTGCAGCTGGGCAGAACTGCGATAGGGTTTTACATAAGTTTAGCATGATTTACTGGCCTATTACTCTATACTTCTACTTATAATGCCCAGGATCCCACATGCTTTAATAACCTGTCCTACCACGTTCAAACATGCGGATCACTGTAGTGGTTCTGTTCGCCGAGCTGGGAATTTGTGTTGCAGATGTTTCGTCCCCTGTCTCGGTGACATCCTCAGTGCTTGGGAGCCTCCTGTGAAGCGCTTCTGTGATCTTTTCTCCGGCATTTACAGTGGTTTGTCTCTGCCGCTTCCGATTGTTAGTTCCAGCTGTCCACTGCAGTGGCCGGTATATTGGGTCCAGGTAGACGTGTTTGTTGATAGAATCTGTGGATGAGTGCCATGGCTCTAGAAATTCCCTGGCTGTTCTCTGTTTGGCTTGTCCTATAATAGTAGTGTTGTCCCAGTCGAACTCCTGTTATTTGTCATCTGCGTGTGTGGCTACTAAGGATAGCTGGTCGTGTCGTTTCGTGGCTAGTTGGTGTCAAGCACTGAGGATGTCACCTAGACAGGGGACGAAATGTCTGCAACACAAATTCCCAGCTCGGCGAACAGAACCACAACAACGAGCACCCGAGCTACAAATATTCTCACAAACTTTGAATTCAGATCACTGTTTGCACCATGCCCACTTGTGAAATGAGCTCACACACAATTTGGCATGAACAGCAAATGGAAAATGTACAATAATGGTGATCCTTAATCAACAATGCAATAAATAGTGTATTTTGCAAAAATGCGGCTAACTAGACAGCCATGAAAAATCGAGTCTGAAGTCAGCAGTAACAATAAGGTGACTTAAGAGGAAAAATAATCCCAAGTTCAGAGATACCCAAAAAAGGGCAATTTATGAAAAGCAATAAGGCAAACCGCCACAATCACAGATTGCTAGACGTATTACACAAACAGTGGATCTGTACTAGTTAACAGATTACTTTGGTGACCACATAAGAGTTTAGATTCAACTTCTACTATGACCATTCGATCAGAAGACTTTAAACTGAAAAAGGTTAAACTAACCACAGTCATAACTTGGCGATCTCAGTGTTATTGCAAAAGATTCCTACATTCAATACAGAAATAACAATTTGCCCTTTTAAACAGAGCTTCAAGGGGTTATATGTAATGGCGAAAACTGCATACTTGTTCTACTTTGTCCAATATTTCTCAACTCCCAAGAAAGGTATACAACTCAATAACAGACATTTCAAAAATGTTTTTAATTGTACATCGTGAAATGAAATGTTACAGGCTACAAACTTCAATCCTAGTTTTAGGTCCATGATGAAAACAACAACAACTACATTTTTATCCAAGTTGCAGAGTAGAGAAACCATTAAGGTTACATACCTCTTGGACAAGTTGTTCAACTGGCCTTTGTCCTCCCCCTGTTCCCCATACATTGTCCAGACGCAGACCACCTCTCTTCATACTCAGCAACACTGCGGCTCGACCCAAGGCAGCTCTACAGACAGAGAATGGTTTTGGGAGATGGGTTGGGGAAGAGAGGAAAAAAATGTGTTTCCCTCATATTCGTTTCATTGAAATAACTAATATTGTGAGCTACTTCACCTGAGACTGGACAAGCATTACTAAAGTCAATTAGAATTAAGTCTTGGATATTTGTGCTCTTATTAACAATGTTCAAGAACTTTTCAAAAACATATCTTGATACTCTGCAGCTGGATTTCAAAGTGCACATTACAGCAAATAACAATCATATCCCATTTCTTAAAAAAAACACAAGGTAAAATTTAAGCCACCTACCTGGCATTCTCACAATCCACTTTCCCTTTGTAACTTTCAATGTAACTTTTTGACAGGATGTCATCTGCCACAGCTCTTGCAATAAATTGGCCCACAAGCTGAAAAAATAGTTTTAAGCGGCATCAACTTCCAAGTCAACATTTACTCAAATTGCAAAAAGCCATGCAAACTGATGAATTAAACAAAATAGCAACTTTATTGCCTCTCACTAAGAGGATAAAACTGAAGTGATAAAGTTCTGACAATACATTTTGGTTTAAGTCCAGGAATGACCTGAAAGAGAATAAAATTTTAGTAAAGAATGACTTTCTAAAACGGGCATATGACTGGGACAAAACTGAAATCACAAAATTACTTTTGAAACCATACAATTATCTATTCTTCATCCATCATAAAGAATACTTTACTGAGTCAACCAATTAAATCATTGTTGAAACCAGACATGACCTAATAAACAAGAGCAGTTTAGCACACTGTCAAATTGTTGTCGGTTTCCATTTGTTTCACTCCAGCTACAGAAAGTGATGACAAGAGGGAGTGGACTGCAGTCGTTGAGGCACCATCAGGTATCTCATACTAGCGTGCAGTTATTCACTTAATGAAATGAGCCCTTAGCTCTTCTAAACTATTCATGGAGCACTCGATGATAGACTGCAGTGATGAGGAGGGAATGCTTTCGCTGTCATGTAGTTCAAGGAAGTCAGTGTGCAAAATAGTTACAGTACTTCCCCAAGTGATTACCAAAATGGCATACTCATGTTAGAAGATTCACTTAGAAAGCTAGACATCAGGACCATTTGTAACTCTGTTATTCCCTCCAAAGGCTGCAATCACAACCAAATGTATTACAGAAGGACTGGAGGAAAATCCACTTTCAGATCCCCATAAGTTTACTCTCCATATTGTTCAGTTTTTATTAGGTGCAGCGGGTAGTTATACAGTTTAAGTGAATTACGTTTCTGCAGAAAAAAGTCCACTGCTGTTCATCATTTATGTAAAAGAATCTGGATGAAATATAGGAGGCAATGCAAGTAAGTTTGTGGATGACACCAAAATTGGTGGCATAATGGACAATGAAAGTGGTCATCTGGGTCAGAGGGCTAAGGAAATGCAGATGGCTTTTAAATGTAGGTAAATGCGGGGTGTTGTTCTTTGCTAAGACAAACCAGGACAGGGCTCGCACAGTTACTGGTATGGCCTTGGGGAATGTTGTCAGAGGCACCTAGTGGAGCAGGTACAAAGTTCCCTTGAAAGTGGCGTCACAAGTAGACAGTGTGGTGAAGGTGGCACATGGCACTTGCCTTCATCGGTACAGGCGTTGGGATGTCATGTTATGGTTGTACAAGACAATGGTAAGGCCACATTTGAAGTATGTGCACAATTCTGGTTGCCCTGCTATAGGAAGGATGTTATTAAACTGGAAAGTGTGCAAAAAAGGATTTACAAGGATCTAACCAAAACTGGAAGGCTCGAGTTATAAGGAGAGGCTGGATAAGCTGGGGTCTTTGTCGCTGGAGTGCGGAGGCTAAGTGGCGACCCGAAGGAAATTTTATAGAATCATGAGGGGCACAGATAAGGTGAATAACCAAGGTCTTTTTCCCAGGAATCCAAAATTACAGGAAATAGGTTTAAGGTGAGAGGGATCTGAGGGGCAATGTTTTCACACAGAGGGTGGTGCAAATATGGAACAAGCTGCCAGAGGAAATGGTAGAGGTAGGTACAGTTACAACATTTAAAAGACATCTGAACAGGTACATAGATAAGAAAGGTTTAGAAGGAAATGGGCCAAATGCAGGCAAATTGAGGAAACCTGATTTGCATGACTCTATGACATGGATAAATTGGGCTAAAGGCCTGTTTCCATGCTGAATGACACTGACTTCATTATTGGTTTATTTTAACTGCTCTTTAATATAAAATAGGTTTTATTAAAGACTGGTTTGCATTCTGCTTTCCCGCATTTCCAACAGCTCCTTTAGTTGGAAAGCCATATGAAGAAAGAATAGTACAGAAGCTCATTAAATTGTTCATGTATCCAGCCAAACAGCTATCAAGAGAGGACAGGTCACAGAGATCTACCTATATCATTTGAAAAGGGGAGATTCAACTTGAGTAAGACTTTGGACATCACTGACATTATTTTAATTATGGAAATAAATGATGCTGGCACAGGAGTCATAAGATAAAAAGGAAGAAATGGACCATTTGTAAAGCTGAAATCTCCACTGTTTCACAAAGTCATCTTCCTATACAGCAAAGGAGCTTAGTAGATTGACACGCGTTTAAGGGTTTCAATATAATTAAACCCCTGGGATAACCGGAGAAATATTATTCAAATTAATAACATTTTTCATAATGCAAAGAACCACCATTCCACAAGTAGATAATACTTTAAATTTAAAAAACAAACTGCCCAGGGTACATGTGGTTTTACAGATTAAGATAACCTTTCAGTATCAGGACTGGGGTATGGACAATGTGTGTCAGGATCCAATTCAATATTAGTTGCGAATGTCAAAAAGCTTAAGGATGACTGATACAGAGAGTGGAAAAGTACCACCCTGGTGCAATAGGGACTGATGTCAGGGTTCAAGACAAGACACCCTGCTGTGACAGCAAAGGGAGATTTAATCTGTATCCAGATAAGAGTGATTGATGCTGATAGGAGATGGCCACAAATCATTCCATTCCCCAGCACAAATATTCTTCACCTTGAAGGCAACAGAAAACTACCTCATTTGAAAATGTTTGCACTCACCTGAGGTGCTCCAGGAGTATCCAAGGCCAATTCTGGCAAATCCTTCAACAGCGTATCAAAGGATTTTTCCACATCATTTGTGGTGAGTACTTTGCCACACAGATCAGACAGAAGTCTAGAGGTGAGCTCACGATGGCTGGCTTTCCCCTCTAAAGCTAATGATACTGCTAACACTGGCACAGTGCACTTCATTTCCCCAAGATTCAAGTTATTCAGCAGCTCCTGTGTAGCAGCAAATAAAACACAATGAAAACAAAACAGCCTAGAAAAATGTTAAGATTTGAGAAGTGGGAAACTTCAAAATTTCAAAAGCAAGTTCAAACAAATAATCTCAGTGAAGTGGGGAAACGAACTGGTAATGGCAATGCCTCATATAGATGACAAGTTCTTACAGAAAAAGGCATTAAGTAGTCTGTTTTGTTGAACAATAAGACCTGTGCAACCAAATGCTGATTATTGATCTGCTGTTGGCACGATGATTGGGAAGAAAAAAGTTGTTGTATATGCTTGACCCTTCCCTCCAGAATCCAAAAGTACTGTAGAAGAAAGGAATGCATGAGGAGAAAGGAAAGGAAAGATGGGGTTAGGGAGAAGAAGAAAGGTAACTAAGAAGAATAATAAAATTCAAGTATCTAGTCTCTTTCAGTATACCAGTTTTTGCAATGACAAGTAGTTTTGTTAACAACCAGCATGCTGGGCACAAAACCATAGAATTTAATTCAAGTTACCTTACTCAACTATATGAAGATCGATACCTGCTGAAACTGCTCTAACAGCACAATGGTCAAATATGACTGCATAAATACATGAAGGGGTATGTTGAATTCACTTTTGTCTCAAAAATGTGCCTTTTGGTTAAAGCATCTTCATCTCAGACAATATCCAAACTGGCCCATGATTTATTTCTAGTCATATTAAATCTGCCCAAGCATCAGGAAAGGATGCCAAAGAATTTCCACCATAGCAGGATAATCTGACTTGATTGCTGCTTCAAGAGAAGTATTCTCATTAATGCCATAATTTAGAAGGCGCGCAAGGGAACAAATATACAAGTACGCAGTTGAATGTCAACTTCCAAAGAAATCCAACTGAATGTGGCGCAAAGACTCAGATCACAATTGTAGCATCAGCCAGTAATATAACAGATAAAAACCTCACTTCACGACGCAATGCTATTCCCCGAAAAGCAAATCATCTTTGTTGGCCTAGTTATCACCACAGCCAAAACATATTATTTATTTATTTATTATTTCACTGTTGTCAACACCATACTGCTTTATGGGATTTGACTGCTACCCATGTTTTCATAACTCAATTGCTGGCAAACGGCACAAGGTCAGATTGGGACGTCTGATTGGTGCAGATGAGTTTGACTGAAGGGTCTGCTACCGTGCTGTACAACTATGACAGTGGGAATTCAGTTCAGCTCAGCTACATTGTTGATTTGTGTTGTCTTTTAAAAGAACAATAAACAAGATCCATCACAAGTTGAGCTTCAATGATGGATTAAAACTATTCCAGTGCATTAAGTAGCAAAGTGCAGAGATAGCTTATTCACCCATTTCCTATTGCAAGTTCTTACCCAGCTAGACATTAACCAGTTCAGGAATCACCTTCTCCTGGCAGAGGGATTGCAGCCTTTTCCCTGAATGGATTCAATAATTATACTGAGACAGGCATTCTCCTTATTCAATCACTTTAAAATGCTTCGAGAGCAGATTTGTTTCAAACACAGCAAACAGGAACAAGAGTAGGCCAGGCAGCCCTTCAAATATGCTCCACTATTCATTACAATCATGGTTGATCGTCTAACTCAGTAACTTATTCCTGCTTTATCCTCATACCTTCGGATTCCTTTAGCTCCAGGAACTATATCTAACTCCTTCTTGAAAATATTCAATGTTTTGGCCTTGACCACTTTGTAGCAGAGAATTCCACTCACCACTCTCTGGACGAAGAAATTTCTCATTTCAACCTTAAATGGCCTGCTCCATATTTTAAACTTTGACCCCGGCTCTGGACTCCCTTGTCATCTGGAACATCCTTCCTGCATTTACTGTCTAGTCCTGTTAGAAACTTATAGGGTTCTGTGACATTCTCCCTCATTCTTCTAAACTGCCATAAATATAGTCCTAATCAAACCAGTCTCTCTTCATAAGTCAGTCCTGCCATCCCAGAAATCAATCTGATCAACCTTCATTGCATTCAGTCAACAGACAGAACATGCTTCCTCAGATAAGGAGGCAAAATCTGCACACAATGTCAACAAAGGTTTGCTCTTCAATTGTCCTTCCTGTTTGGTTCAATAACCTCTGAAGATTTTATTTTCTCAAGACCAAAATAGCAGCAGAGACATCTAACAAAAAACACTCTGAACTACAGCCATATTGGGAAAACTTTAATGTTTGTCCTACTCAAAAAGTTTTTAATTTGATAAGGTAGTATAGTCATCCATGCTCTGTGGCTACCATATCTTTACCCCATACCCTACCAAACAACAGCAACTTCTCTAAGTTACTAGTCGGATGCTTGCCGTTAGCAACCATTTCAGGGTCAATAGACAATAGGTGCAGGAGTAGGCCATTCTGCCCTTTGAGCCAGCACCATTCATTATGATCATGGCTAATCATCATCAGTATCCTGTTCCTGCCTTATCCCCATAATCCTTGATTCCACTATCCTTAAGAGCTCTAGCCAACTCTTTCTTGAAAGTATCCAGAGACTGGGCCTCCACTGCCCTCTGGGGCAGAGCATTCCACACACCCACCACTCTCTGGGTGAAGAAGTTTCTCCTCATCTCTGTCCTTATTTTTAAGCTGTGTCCTCTGGTTCGGGACTCACCCATCAGCGAAAACATGCTTCCTGCCTCCAGAGTGTCCAATCCTTTAATAATCTTATACATCTCAATCAGATTCCCTCTCAGTCTTCGAAACTCAAGGGTGTACAAGCCCAGTCACTCCAATCTTTCAGCGTAAGATAGCCCCGCCATTCCGGGAATTGACCTCGTGAACCTACACTGCACTCCCTCAATAGCCAGAATGTCTTTTCTCAAATTTGGAGACCAAAACTGCACTCAGTACTCCAGGTGTGGTCTCATCAGGGCCCTGCAGAGCTGCAGAAGAACCTCTTTGCCTCTATACTCAATTCCTCTTGTTATGAAGGCCAGCATGCTATTAGCCTTCTTCACTACCTGCTGCACCTGCATGCTTGCTTTCATTGACTGGTGTACAAGAACACCTAGATCTTGTTGTACTGCCCTTTTACCTAACTTGATTCCATTTAGGTAGTAATCTGCCTTCCCTGTTCTTGCCACCAAAGTGGATAACCACACATTTATCCACATTAAACTGCATCTGACCACTCACCTAGCCTGTCCAGGTCACCCTGGAATCTCCTAACATCCTCCTCACATTTCACCCTGCCACCCAGCTTTGTATCATCAGCAAATTTGCTAATATTACTTTTAATACCATCTATATCATTAATGTATATTGTAAAAAGCTGCGGTCCCAGCACTGATTCCCTCCTGCCATTCCAAAAGGGAGCCGTTTATCACTACTTTGTTTCATGTCAGCCAACCAATTTTCAATCCAAGTCAGTATTTTGCCCCCAATACCATGCGCCCTAAGTTTGCTCACTAACCTCCTATGTGGGACTTTATCAAAGGCTTTCTGAAAGTCCAGGTACACTACATCCACTGGATCTCCCTTTTCCATCTTCAGAGTTACATCCCCAAAAAATTCCAGAAGATTAGTCAAGCATGATTTCCCCTTCATAAATCCTTGCTGACTCTGACCCATCCTGTTATTGCTATCCAGATGTGTCATAATTTCATCCTTTTATAATTGACTCCAGCATATTTCCCACCACTGAGGTCAGACTAACTGGTCTATAATTCCCGGATTTCTCTCTCCCTCCTTTCTTAAGAAGTGGTATAACATTAGCCACCCTCCAATCCGCAGGAACTGATCCTGGATCTATAGAACATTGGAAAATAATCACCAATGCATCCACAATTTCTAGCGCCACCTCCTTCAGTACCCTGGGATGTAGACCATCAGGCCCCGGGGACTTATCAGCCTTCAGACCTAACAGTCTCTCCAACACCAATTCCTGGCAAATATAAATTCCCTTCAGTTCAGGTCCTTCAGCCACTGTTACCTCAGGGAGATTGCTTGTGTCTTCCCCAGTGAACACAGATCTGAAGTACCAATTCAACTCTTCTGCCATTTCTTTGTTCCCCGTAATATATTCACCCGTTTCGGTCTTCAAGGGCCCAATTTTAGTCTTAACCATTTTTTTCCCCTTTCACATACCTAAAAAAGCTTTTACTATCTTCCTTTATATTTTTGGCCAGTTTACCTTCGTACCTCATTTTTTCTCTGTGTATTTCCTTCTTAGTAATCCTCTGTTGTTCTTTAAAAGCTTCCCAGTCCTCCATTTTCCCACTCATCTTCGCCATGTTATACTTTTTCTCTTTTGACTTTATATGTTTCTTAACTTCCCTCGTCAGCCACGGCCACCCCTGCTTCCTCTTAGGATCTTTCTTCCTTTTTGGAATGAACTGATCCTGCATCTTCTGCATTATACCCAGAAATACCCATGTCATGAACATTTAGGGAGACAATATAATCAATTGTTTTTTTTTCCCCTAAAGTCTATAAATACTTGTTGTGCCTTGGTCTTCAGTTCAAGAGAATTATCTTCATAAAACTATTGTACAAATGTCTTTGTCAAGTTCCTATGGTTTACTTTGTTACCCTTTAGAGACTTATCAAGTATTGTATTATCAGTATACATCCAGATCATTATATCTTTATTCTGTTGAGAGTGTGTAAAAGATAACAAGTATGAAAAGTAGAGGATAACAAAAGTGTCAACACATTTCAAGTTAATTACTTGGCTGTGAAGCATTCAGGAATTTCCAGAAAATGTGAAGTGTACAATAGCAAGTGAAGATACATTTTTTTACTCCAGTAAACAACAGCAGTGTGCATTTGCAACTTGATTTCAATGTAATAAAATGTCCCCTGGCACATTACAGGAGTATCAACAAAACTTAACACTGAGCTACATGAAGAGCGGTCAACACAGATGGCCAAAAGCTTGTTAAAGTAGGCTTTAAGGAGCATCTTAAAAAGGAGGTACAGACACAGAAGGTTTAGGAAGGTAAATCAAGAGCTTGGGGGCTATGATGGCGACTAGGCAATGAAAATCAGGAAGGTACAAAATAAAAAAAGCAGGATTGAAAGAATACAGAATATAGAGCTGGCAGAGGGAGGAGTAAGACAATGGAGAGATGTTAACACGAGGACAACATTTCTAAATTTGAGTAGCTACCAGACTAAATAACTATGTAGGTCAGCAAAGAGGTGACTGTGAATGGGACTAGATGCAAACTCCAACTCATCCAAAGCACTGCCTGTATTGAAGTTTAAAGGGTACAATGTGGCCAAATCTGCCACCTGTCACCAACATTAGGCAAATTCAAACAGCACAGAGTAAGAACAATTACCTGCAAAATACCAATTGATTCTTGGTAAAGGAATCTAGACTTCATTCCAAGATAACTACCAATATTTAATCCCATTCCTCCAAGTTCCAGTTGAAGAAAAAGCATTTAAAGTTTAGAAGCTAAATCATTCTTGTGACCATCCCTTTAGAATTGAACTTCTAAGTGAAGTTTCTTCACACACTAGCAAATGCATATTTTGAATGGTTTATTCTTCAGAAGTGACAAGTTACTTACTAGCTCTACTCCCTCCAAAGAGTACATTAGATTTTGCTTGAGCCAAGACAGGTGAAGAATTTACACTTTTTAAAACTTAGAAAATCTCCAAAGTGGTGATCAACATTTTTTTTTAAATAAAAAGGAGTGGCTTGTACTATAATAGAAGAATTAAACAGTTAGTTACAATATTAGAATTCTATCACTAAATAACTGAAATGCACATTAATTTGTCAATCTCCTCAGTCTTGGGGCATCACTGCAAGAGTTTTTCAGAGCATGGTCCAAGACTCTCATTAATGACTGGAGTCCACTGTTAGATCAGAACTGGAGAGGTTTGCTGATTGCACAAATCACAACTTTTCAAATACTGAAACAGCAAGACCAGTATAACATTCAGGCTTGGGCAAATACATGACACATAACAGTCATGCCACACAAGTGAGAGGAACCGTATTGTTGAAGAGGAGAGTGTGAAATGGACTGGTAAGCTAGAGGAGATACATGTTAGGAAGGAAGATGTGTTGGATATTTTGAACAACTTGAGGATAGACAAGTCCCCCGGGCCTGATGGGATATATCCTAGGATTATGTGGGAAGCAAGAGAGGAAATTGCAATACCGTTGGCAATGATCTTTTCATCTTCACTGTCAACAGGGGTGGTACCAGGGGACTGGAGAGTTGCAAATGTTGTGCCCCTGTTCAAAAAAGGGAATAGGGATAACCCCGGGAATTACAGGCCAGTTAGTCTTACTTCGGTGGTAGGTAAAGTAATGGAAAGGATACTGAGGGATAGGATTTATGAGTATCTGGAAAGGCACTGCTTGATTAGGGACAGCCAGCACGGATTTGTGAAGGGTAGGTCTTGCCTTACAAGTCTGATTGAATTCTTTGAGGAGGTGACCAAGCATGTGGATGAGGGTAGAGCAGTGGATGTAGTATACATGGATTTTAGTAAGGTTCCCCATGGTAGGCTGATGCGGAAAGTCAGGAGGCATGGGATAGAGGGAAATTTGGCCAATTGGATAGAAAACTGGCTATCCAGTCGAAGTCAGAGAATGGTGGTAGATGGTAAATATTCAGCCTGGAGCCCAGTTACAAGTGGAGTTCCGCAGGGATAAGTTCTGGGTCCTCTGCTGTTCGTAATTTTTATTAATGACTTAGATGAAGGAGTCGAAGGGTGGGTCAGTAAATTTGCAGATGATACGAAGATTGGTGGAGTTGTGGATAGTGAGGAGGGCTCTTGTCGGCTGCAAAGGGACTTGGATATGATGCAGAGCTGGGCTGAGGAGTGGCAGATGGAGTTCAACCCTGCCAAGTGTGAGGTTGTCCATTTTGGAAAGACAAATAAGAATGCGGAATACAGGGTTAACGGTAGGGTTCTTAGTGAGGTGGAGGAACAGAGGGATCTTGGGGTCTATGTTCATAGATCTTTGAAAGTTGCCACTCAGGTGGATAGAGCTTGTAAGAAGGCCTATGGTGTATTAGCGTTCATTAGCAGAGGGATTGAATTCAAGAGTCGTGAAATGATGTTGCAACTGTACAGGACTTTGGTTAGGCCACATTTGGAGTACTGTGTGCAGTTCTGGTCGCCTCACTTTAGGAAAGATGTGGAAGCTTTGGAGAGGGTGCAGAGAAGATTTACCAGGATGTTGCCTGGAATGGAGAATAGGTCGTACGAGGATAGGTTGAGAGTGCTAGGCCTTTTCTCGTTGGAACGGCGAAGGATGAGGGGTGACTTGATAGAGGTTTATAAGATGATCAGAGGAATAGATAGAGTAGACAGTCAGAAACTTTTTCCCCGGGTACAACAGAGTGTTACAAGGGGACATAAATTTAAGGTGAAGGGTGGAAGGTATAGGGGAGATGTCAGGGGTGGGTTCTTTACCCAGAGAGTGGTGGGGGCATGGAATGCGCTGCCTGTGGGAGTGGTAGAGTCAGAATCTTTGGTGACCTTTAAGCGGCAATTGGATAGGTACATGGATGGGTGCTTAAGCTAGGACAAATGTTCGGCACAACATTGTGGGCCGAAGGGCCTGTTCTGTGCTGTATTGTTCTATGTTCTAAGTGTCAGGCAATAACTATCCCCAACAACAGAATCTAAAAATCTGAACATTCATCGGCATTACCTTGCCCGAATTACCTACCGCCAACATCCTGGAGGTTTCAACTGACCAGCAACATTCTTACTGTGGCTACAAGAGCAGATGAAAGGCAAAGAATTCCAAAACGAGCAACTTATTCTCTCAATGCTTGTCCACTATATCCATAGCAATAATGTGACGGGAGCACTTTCCACTTACCTGAATGGGTTCAGCTCCAACAACACAACGTTTGACAGTATTCTAAAAACAGCAGTCTGCTTGATTAGTGCCCCGTCTAACTATTTTCCACATTCACTCTCTTCGCCACAGTTGGATAGTGGGTGCAGTGTGTACAACCTACAAGATGTAATGCACCAACTCACAAAGGTTCCTATGATAGCATCTTCAAATTCCACGACCCCTGCCACTCCAAAAAAACATTAGCAGCAGATATTGCACAAAATAAGGAGTATCGGGATTGAAGGTGACGTAGCGGTTTGGATCAGAAATTGGTTAGCTGAAAGAAGACAGACGGTGGTGGTTGATAGGAAATGTTCATCCTGTTTTGGGGCCACTGCGGTTTGTCATTTTTATAAATGATCTGAAGGTGGGCGTATAAAGATGGGTTAGTAAATTTGCAGATGACACTAAGGTAGGCAGAGTTGTGGATAGTGCTGAAGGATGTTGTGGGTTACAGAGGGACATAGATAATATGCAGAGCTGGGCTGACAAGTGGCAAATGTAGTTTAATGCGGAAAAGTGAGAGGTAGTTTGCTTTGGAAGTGGTAACAGGAAGGTAGAGTACAGGGCTAATGGTGACATTCTTGGCAAGGTAGAAGAAGAGAGAGATCTCTGTGTCCTGGTATATAAATCCCTGGAAGTTGCCACCCAGGTTGATAGTGTTGTTAGGAGAAAGTGAGGTCTGCAGATGCTGGAGATCAGAGCTGAAAATGTGTTGCTGGAAAAGCGCAGGTCAGGCAGCATCCAGGGAACAGGAGAATCGACGTTTTGGGCATTCCTGAAGAAGGGCTTATGCCCGAAACGTCGATTCTCCTGTTCCCTGGATGCTGCCTGACCTGCTGCTCTTTTCCAGCAACACATTTTCAGCTCTGATAGTGTTGTTAAGAAGGCATATGGTGTATAGGCGTTGATTGGTAGGGGGACTGAGTTTCAGAGCAATGAGGTCATTCTTCAGCTGTACAAAACACTGGTCAGGCTGCACCTAGAATTTTGCATACAGTTCTGGTCACCGCATTATAGGAAGGATGTTGCAGCTTTGGAAAGGGTGGAGAGGAGATTTACCAGGATGTTGCCTGGTATGGAAGGAAGTTCTTATGAGGAAAAGCTGAGGAAATGGAGACTGTTTTCAGTGGAGAAAAGAAGGTACAGAGGTGACTTAAATCAAGACATAGATCTTAATTAAAGGGTGGATGGTGAGAGCCTTTTTCCTCATGGTGAAGGCTAACATGAGGGGTCATAGCTTTAAATTGAGGGGTGGTAGATTTAGGACAGATATCAGGGGTAGTTTCCTCACTCAGTAGTACAGGCATGGAACGGCCTACCTGCAACAGTAGTAGACTAGCCGACGTTAAGGGCATTTAAATGGGCATTGGACATACATATGGATAATAATGGAACTGTTTAGGTTAGATGGGCATCAGATTAATTTCACAGGTTGGCAAAAACATCGTGGGCCAAATGGCCTGCACTGCGCTGTGATGTTCTATTTTCCAAATGTGGGAACACCACCTTCTGCCAGTTCCCCTCCAAGCCACACATCATCCTGCCTTGGAAAGGTATCAATGTTCCTTCAATGTCATTAAGTCAAAATCCTGGAACCCTTTATTCGCCTGTATTTAGAATGTACCTACATTAGCGGGTTTTGAGAAGATTTGTAGCTCAGGTTGAGGTTCACTCGCTGAGTTGGAAGGTTCGTTTTCAGATGTTTTGTCACCATACTAGATAATATGTTCAATGAGTCTCTGAATGAAGCACTGGTGGTGTAGCCCACTTTCTCTGTTTGGGTTTCCTAGGGTTGGTGATGCCATTTCCTGTGGTGACATAATTTCCAATGGTGATGTTATTTTGTGTTTTTCTCAGGGGTGGTAAATGGGATCCAAGTCAATGTGTTTGTTAGAGTTCCAGTTGGAATGCCATGCTTCTAGGAATTCTCGTGCGTGTGTCTGTTTGGCTTGTCCTAGGATGGATGTGTTGTCCCAGTCGAAAAGGTGTCCTTCCTCATCTGTATATAAGGATACTACTGATACTACGTTGGACAAAAAGGCAGAGAACTAGCCACAAAACATGATCCACTCTCACTAGTATCCTTATATACAGGTGAGGAAGGATACCACTTCAATTGGAATAACACATCCATCCTAGGACAAGCCAAACAGAGACACATGAGAATTCCTAAAAGCATGGCTCCCAACCGGAACTCTATCAACAAACACATTGACTTGGATCCCATTTTTACTACCCCCTGAGAAAAACCATGAAATGACATCACCATAGGAAATGACGTCACCGACCCTAGGAAACTCAACCAAATAAACAGAAAACAGGCTACACCATCAGTGCTTCATTCAGAGGCTCACTGAAGATGTTACCTAGTATGGTGACAACATCTCTGAAAATGAACCTTCCAGCTCAGCGAGCAAACCTACATGCACAATGTACCTACATATCAAGCTCACCATCACCTTCAAGGTACTACAGAGTTCCCAGTCTCTGATCTACTTTTGAAATAACTGTATATGGCTTGACCAGTTAAGTTTCTGATCAATGGTCACCTCCAGGTTATTGAAGGTGGAAAATTTAGCAACAGTAATGTTACTTAACAGTTAGGAAAGATGATCAAATTCTGTTGGTAGAATTGGTCATTATTTGGCACTTGTGGGATATGAATGCTTCTCACCACCTTCTAGCTCAAGTCTGGATATTGTGCAGTTCTTGCATGCAGGCACAAAGATTTGGAATGAGAGGAGTTGTGAATAATACGGAACATTGCAACTGTCACCACTTTAAGGAAGATCATTGATGATGCAGTTGAAGATGGTTGAGCCAGGACAGTAGGCTGAGGAACTTCCACCAGCAATATCATGAGGCTGAGATGATCGCCTGCACCAACCACAAACAAATTTCTTTCACTCAGACAAGTGAAAGGCTATACATCCTTGGAAAAATCTGACTATTAAAGTAATAGAAATCAAAGTAATTGCTAGCAAATGTAACTAAACTATGTGCATGAATGTGAAGTAAAGACTAAATTATGAGTTAACTTCCAGAAAGTGCTTTTTGCTTTTGTTTTCTGTATAGCATTAGAGTCTTAAGGAACCAGAAAGAACATGCTTTAGACAATCATCATCTATGCAAAATTCAGTATGTCAATGGGATATTGAGTAACAAATAAGCAATAATATGCATTCCAGACATTTCACAGATTAAAGGGAACATTTAGGCTGTAACAGAGTGATAAAGTAGATTAGGATAGTTCTTTGGGAACCAGGGTAGCCCTCAATAAAAATTAGAACCAAACAAAATAGAACAGTACAGCACAGAACAGGCCCTTCAGCCCACGATGTTGTACCGACCATTGATCCAAATGGCTGAATCATTGTTAAAAACACCCTACTCTGCTGTCAAGAGTTTAAGCTATTACTGTAATTTTACTTATTTTTATGCATCTTAATTGTTTAATTTCTCCAAAATCAGTTTAGAAAGCACAAAAGGAGACTAGTCAACCCATTAAGTCTACACTGGCCCTCAATGTTCAATTCACCTATTACCATTCTGCCTTTTCCCCATGACCCCGCACATTCGGATTACCTTTTGAATGTTTGACCCTCCACCAGGGTCTCATGTGGCTCATTCCAAACACTAACCATGTGTTGCATGAAAAATTATTTCACGTCATTTTATTTCTTCCAATTACTTTAAATCTCTGCTGTCTCGCTTAATTTCTTCACAAGTGTGAAGTTTCTCCTTTCTACTCTTTCAAGACCCTACATGACTTTGAATATCTCTCAGAAACTCTCTCAGCTGTTTCACCCTGTTTCAACTTCTCCAATATCATCTTAACTGATTCCTCATTCCTAGAACCATTCTCGGCAATCTCTCGGTAACATCCAAGAGTGAATACAAGGCTGATCTCGTATTTTGTACAAGTTCAACATAACCTCCTTGCTCTTGTACTCTATGCACTTATCAAATAGTGCCAAAGATTCATATGCTTTAATAGCTACTCTCTAACTTGTTCTGCCATCTTCAACAACTTATACGTGTACACACCCAGGTCCTTCTGCTCCTGCATCTCATTTAGAATTAAATGTTCTTTATTTTATTTTGTCTTTTCATATCCTTCCACCTAAATGAATCACTTTGCACTTTCGTATTGAACTTCAATTGGCCTTGTCCATACATTTTACCCTCTTGAACTATCCTCCTCAAAAGTTCACAATGCTTCCAAGTTTCACAGTGCACACAAACTTTGAAATTAGGAAAAGCAGAGATTCCAAGTCACCTCTGTTGAACTTCACTACTCGTCTTCCTCTGGTCTGAATAACATCCATTAAACATTCTTCTTTATTTTAATCAATTAATTCTGAATCCATGCTTTTACTGACCTATTTATTCTATGATCTATAACCATAGTAATTTAATTTGGAATCCCAAGTCACGTTATAGCATCTTGTGCAACAAACACTAACAGCATGTGACTGTGAAAGCCTGTCGGCCATAATACCACTTCAAACTTAGAAGTATATCACACAATTGCAATTCAAGGTCAGATCACATGAAATGCATTGAGTCTCCTTGAAATTGTAAGGATTTAAAGACTAAACTCCACAAGTTAGCCATGTCAGCATATGCATGAAATACCTGTAGTGTCATACCCATGAATACATACAGTAGCACATTTTAACTTAGAGCCTTTAGATCATATATACAATTTCAGAAGATGGAAAACCATCTACAAGTGACTAAACCAGTAGTCAAACTTTTTTCCATCTGCAAGCCCCAAGGCAAAAAAGAGTGGCCCACCAACTTGCCTGATCGCACTCACATTCACTTGTTACCACAAAAAACTCTCAATGAATGTAAAACACGGCTCGGTTTTCAATGAAACACCAACAAAGTGCTGATTCCAAGCTGGACAGCATTAGTGTCTTGCTGGGTTCCACGTAAAGCTAATTCCTCTGTTTCTGGCCTACAAATGTTGAAAATCTAACCTTGTTGCATGTTGTAAAAGGTAACATGAGTCTTGCGCATGTTACTATATAATTGTTGCTCAGATTCAGGACAACTCATAACACATAGCAGCGTATTGGTCTTGCTGTATGACTGACAGGTGGTGCAGAAGACCTGTTCTCTCAAAATGCCTCAGCCATGAAGTGGCACATCATTAACTTGCATTTTGGAGCAGTCCACAAACATTTGAGGAACATTCTTGAGAAACACTATTAGACACTGAACAATGCAGGCACTGACAAAAATCCAATTCAGAAAATCAAACTAGCATCCAACTCTTAAAATGATCATTACTATATATAAATTACACCCATTTAATCACAGCTGGCTCTTTTCACTGCCTGCATTAAGCATAAAGATAAAGAACTGCAGATGCTGGAAATCAGAAACTAAAACAGGAACTGTTGAAAAATTCAGCAGGTCTGGCATCATCTGGAGAGAAAGCAGAATTAATGTTTCAGATCCAGTGACCTTTCTGTTCTGTAATGTTAACTCTGCTTTCTCGTCCCAGATGTTGAGTTGTTCCAGCAATTCCTGTTTTTGTTTCTGATTTCCAGCATCAGCAATTTTTTTTGATTAACGCAGGCAGTGAAAAGAGCCAGCTGTGATCCATATATCATAATAAACATTTAAGAGTTGGGAACTAGTGTGTATTTTTGAAGGGATTTAAAAATAATTAGATCAGTGTTTTCAGAGCCATGATTTTAAAAATCGGTGTGTCAAAGGCAGCAGGTGACTGCAAGGATCCCTGGAGTGTTTATTAAAGGTTGTTTGTATTGTGGGGAGTTACAACAGGAGTGAGAAAATACAGAACCCTTAGCTTTTGCAGAATTAAAGATGACCAAGTTTTTAAAAAAAAAATTGTTAAAAAGCTTTTGGGTTCATTTGAAAGTAGAACTGACCAAAGTCAGATGGATATCATCTCGCCTAAAAAAAAGAGATTGTTCAGAGCAGTTAAGGGATCAAGTTACCACAGAGTAAGAGTTGCATTTTGTCAGTACTCCCAGACCAGTGGTTAGAACACTGAATTATTCAAAGTTGAGCAAGTTTAAGCTCTCAGTTGTGAGCACTTCAAGGAAAAGGACTCTATGTTTCACAGGTCGAAATGGAGAAGAAACAGTTATGTCAAATATACAGACTGGATCAGAAGGAAACCTTCCCTGGATTCTGATTAATTGCAAAAGTGATCATCTTTGGAAGTAGATGAGATTTTGTTTTGTCTTGTGTTTCAAACTCTTACATGTGAATAGAGTCAGAGTCAGAGTCATAAAGATGTACAGCATGGAAACAGATCCTTCGGTCCAACCCATCCATTGCTTGGTTTGTTTTATTTTTCTTTGTATAAATGTTTTGTTGTTATAACACAGCCTGCAACCTTCTGTTTCAGTGAAAGGACTGTATGTTAATTTTAAAAACAAGCTATGATCTATCGAGATATTTAATTCCAGGATCTGATTTATTCAATAGTGAGATTCACTGGACTCTCTTTTGGTGGTTAAATCTTATTCCCTTCACACAGACCAATGCCTTAAACATGCAATTATTGTTTCCAATTGGTTAGTCATTATATAATAATTATTTGTGAAATTGTGAAACACTATGAAACATTTAATTAAATGGCTTTCTGCATTAACAACAGATTAACAATCTCTGTCACAAATTCTGAAGAAATATTAGGCAGATAACAACTAAACTTCAAAAACTGTATAAACACATAACACATTTCACTGGTTGACAAAAAGCAGCAACAGTAAGTTGATTCAGATGAGCAGATAGTGAAATGCACCTTGGCGTAAGCAAATTAAATAATGATCAAATTTCTCTAAGCTTCTACCCAATAACCCTATCATGACTTCCTTTCTAAAAAGGATCAAACATCTACAAGTTGTAGACCTTTTCACTTTAAAAATCATCCTCTTAAAAAAACACAATTGTTTAAGAAGTTAACTTTAATAATTTAAAATGGTTGATATCATTTTTATATTAAAATCAAGTATTACATACATACCAGAACTTCATTAGTGTCTCCATGTTCAAAGTATTCTTGCACAATTGGAGTCACAGTTTTCTGAAAGACCCCTTCATCTAAGGGAAGTACCACTGTTTCATACACGCAATTCTCCTGTTGAAATTTACAACAGAACTAAAACCTTGTTATCCAATGGTGCTGTAAATAGAAACAAACTTTTCAATTTGAAATAATTGGCACCCTGGTGACATGAGAGAGCCATGTGATGATCTGCTGATTAAAGAGAAATAGACATGGTACAAATTAATACAGAACAGAACACATTGCTTTAAACATATGATAGTTAGGTTTCATCTCCTCACCATCTCCTTAAGGCAGTAAAGCTCAATGATGAGCGAGTTAGCTAGCTTTAAAATGTTTCACTTGTGTGTTAATTTCGGTTACATGCATTGAGTATTATTAATCATGTGTAAACAAAAACAAGCCTGTCCTTAAACATAGTCTTACTGGCCTTGGAGGTAAAGAAGTCATAGCCCTATTCAAAAAGTAAGCTCTCTCGTTTTCTAGGAGAAAGGTGAGGACTGCAAATGCTGGAGATCAGAGCTGAAAATGTGTTGCTGGAAAAGCGCAGCAGGTCAGGCAGCATTCAAGGAACAGGAGAATCGACGTTTCAGGCATGATGCCCGAAACGTCGATTCTCCTGTTCCTTGGATGCTGCCTGACCTGCTGCACTTTTCCAGCAACACATTTTCAGCTCTCTCGTTTTCTAGTCAATACTCCTCTCAATCAATACCTCCAACAAGTGAATGTGCATCTCTCGCATTTCATAGGAGCTTACAACCTACAAAATGATTCATCCACAGAAACTGTGACCTCACTATAAAGCAATTCACTGAAAACAGCACAAGATATTAAAGACATACAAGCACCAATATTCCTTTTGTTCAACTTCTGGAAAAATCACTTTGGATCAGTACCTCAGTCAATCTTCAGTTATAGGACAGGAGATTTATTACAGTGCCATCACCACTAATGGCTGAGATTAATTATTTCACTGCAGTCTAGGAACTACATTTATCCAGTTTTGTTGGAGAAGGTTGGGAGTTGTGCTAGTGGAAGGATAGATTAAGCAAAGTGGTCACATTTAGTATGAAGAACCAACTTCAATTCTAAACTCTACCAGTTTCTGGAGAGCCATCATCATCATCACATTCCAAGAACTACTATGGGAATAACAAGTTAACATTAACCACCTCCCAAGACAAGAAGCATGGATAAACTTGGTGATTCCCATTTCCATCTCACAAGTCATAGAAAATATTTTATCCTGCAAAATAGTTTTAATTGCTTAAAAAAAGGAACACAAGTTTGAAAAATAAGGGGGAAGAAATAGAACTAACTACAGGTTAAACCATGAACAACCAAAGTTTGAAAAATTTATGTATCTGATGCTTAAAATTCACTCACCTGATCTTCATCATAATTGGGATCTCTGACATCCACTTCCTCCAAATCATACACCTCACCAGGTGTCCCCCAAACACCCTTCCCGCCTGCTCCACCTACCAACAGAATTTGAATGTTAAATAAAATAAAGTGAAAAATAAAAAAGGCAAAATATGTAATTACATTCTTGTAATAAAAAAGTTAGCTTTCAGAAGCACAGTTTAAAATGGATTCTAATCAGAATTATTCTGACCCAGGCAGTGACTGAATTTACACCACAAATTATAGTAACTGCTACCCAATCTGACCAGTCTCTTTAATTCCAGTTGCATTTTAATAGTACAACCAGCTCTAATTTCAAGATGCTGTCACTGAAAATTAATTTGCAATTTGTTTCAAAAACTGTGCACTCTGGCTTTTCCTTTTTATACATAAAGGCAAGATAAATTTATTGGCAGGATAACTAAGCAAAAGCTCGACAAAATTTACAATGCAGAGACCCAGCAATAAAGATGCTTTATTCCTAACTCATGCTCAGTTAGTACATGGACTGTACTAATATGGTTCCTGCAAAAATAGCTACAGCAAAAAGATAAACCTTAACTCTGTAGAATTTAAACACTACAGGAATTATTTATATGATTTTAAAACATACAACATTCAAGCATTCCACAAGATTTGCTATTATCTTTCTTTACTGGCTGGTACAGCTTGATAACTTTAAATTTCTATGATCTTCTTGAATGAAGAAAACAACTGAATTTTTCAGATAGTTGCAGTAACTCGTAAAGAACATCCGAAAAGTGTATTTCCATAAAATTCTCCATCTATCCAACTACAATATGCGCTTCTCAATAATTAAAGTCAAGATCTACAAGTTAGTGAATTAAAAATTGTAGAATGCACCCATCATTAATTCCACCTTTCAGTGCAAGCTGCACTAAACATCAAAATACCCCCATGATGAATCTTGCTTCCATTCACATATTATGAGCCCTCCATTTAGGCAAACACAATTGAATATACAGTAACTTAATCTCAACATTTTAGCCCTTCCCCTGCTAACCTTCTCCACATTCACTGTACCCATAATCCCTATCCACAATCTTAGCAAATATACAGCTGTTTCAGCAAAGCTCCACACTGATTTAAAATTCACAACAAAATGACCCATAATCACACAAAAGGTACACTGATGAGATGATTTAAAATGATTCAGATGTCACTAAGGTTTCGATCAAGATTCCAGTTCAGGGCTCAGGCAGAGAAGATAGTTATTAGCCTGTATTTAACTCACATTGCACTTGATGTGGATAACAGGGGCAAAAAAGTTAGGGTATTCCATTCCCCAGTCTCAATACCTACTGCCCAGTTTCTTTTTTGAATTGGTTTTGACTCCAGACTATAAGCATTTCTCTCATGGAACCAACCATTCCTTTAATAAATGTTACCAAATGGAAAAAATATATCCATAATAAAATGTACCCACATCTGTTACTATCAAATTACAACATAGCTAACAGCCCATTTAGATTTACTTGTTTATGCTGCAGATACTTTGAAAGGTTAAATAAGATGCTGTAAAGCATTTACAAGGAGGGAGTGGCACATGCACCACTTCTGAAAGCAAAGCTCTTCCTGGGTTAGGATTTGGTCATGTCAACAGTGGTCTCTCTCAATGATCACAGAATTGGCAATTAAACCTGGACAGTTCTATGGATTGTCCATTGTTAGGCATTCCCTACGAGGGGACCTGGTGGTGCAAGCCCTGACTGTTAAGACATCCGCCAATCAGAGAACATCATGCCAACAATGCCAGCAAGAATGACAGCAGTTGGAAGCAATGGATGCACCAGAGGGCCCAGGATCACTGTTGGAACTAAAACCAAATTGAGTGAAAGGCAGAAGTGGGATTGACAGGCCAGTAGAAAGCTTTCACCAGCTACCACTGAGTGCTGGTAACAGGGTAAAACTACAATGCAACACAATGAAAGTAAATCTGTCAAATATCACAAGCTTCCACATATACTAATTTGAGAACAAGTGGCATGCATTTAACAGGCCCAAAGAAACATGGAGACACAAGAAAGTACATTTTCAAGTGGTTAAGATCTGAGACACATTGCATCAGAGTATAGTTGAGACAGGTCCAATTGAGGCATTCAACTGGAATTGGATCAGAATCTCAAAAGGAAAAATGTTCTGAATTATGGAGATAATGAGATTCTGGTCTCCCTATTGAAAGGACATTGTGAAACTTGAAAGGATTCAGAAAAGATTTGAGGTTACCAGGGTTGGAAGTTTTGAGCAATATAGAGAGGCTGAGGCTGTTTTGCCTGGAGTGTTGGAGACTGAGGGGTGAACTCGTAAAAGATTTATAAAATAATGAGGGGCATGGATAGGATAAATAGACAAGATCTTTTCACAAACTAGAGGGCATAGGTTGAGGGGAAAGATTTAAAAGGGACCTGAGGGTCAACTTTTTCTCGTAGAGGGTGGTGCATGTACAGAATGAGCTGCCAGAGGAAGTGGTGAAGGCTGGTACAATTACAACATTTAAAAAGCATCTAGATGGGTATATGAAGAGTTCAGAGGGAAATGGGCCAAGTGCTGGCAAATGGGACTAGATTAATTTAGGATATCTGGTTGGCATGGACGAGTAGGACTGAAAGGTCTGTTTCCATTCTGTACATCTTCTCTGACTCTATAAATAGCACTTAGTGTATTGTTCATTTGAAGAATTGTTGCAGGCATGGCAAATGAAATAGGCTTGTGCTCAAATGATTCTGTAACATAACGGACATTGAAATTAGTTAGATTTCCTGTGTAATGGAAGCAAATCAAATCAAAGTATAGCCCCCAACCTTAGACATTTTCTCCCTAAAATCCTGTTTCTCATTCAGCCAGAACACATTTTTTTAATATTAAACCTTTATCTAATTAATGAACAAACTCCTGTTCTGCAGGGAATTACTAAGGTAAAAACAATGACTGCAGATGCTGGAAACCAGATTCTGGATCAATGGTGCTGGAAGAGCACAGCAGTTCAGGCAGCATCTGAGGAGCTTCAGCAAAATCGACGTTTTGGGCAAAAGCCCTTCATCAGGAATATTCCTGATGAAGGGCTTTTGCCCGAAACGTCGATTTTGCTGAAGCTCTTCGGATGCTGCCTGAACTGCTGTGCTCTTCCAGAACCATTGATCCAGAATGCAGGGAATTACTAACCTAGGCTATCTACAAAAGCAAATTGCTGTTTCCTACCAGCTGAATCAAAATACTGAATTGCACAATTTCCTGGAAATACAATTCCTGCTAAGACATAGCAATGACATCAGCTTTGGCCAGCCATTTTGTGGCTGGTAGAGACAGTATCCATAAAAGGATCAACCAGAAGCTCATCCAAAATAAACTGAATAAGGAATCCAATGTATTCAATTGTACTAAAAGATTTTGTCATTAACCCATGACTGTCACTTCTTTCAAATGTTAAAAATAAAATCACAACACCAGGTTGTAGTCCAACAGGTTTATTTGGAAGCAGTAGTTTTCAGAGTGCTGTTCCTTCATCAGGTAGCTGTGGAGCAGGATTGTAAGCAAAAGATTACAGTGTCATGCGACTGATACGATATATTGAACAAATCTAGAGGTATTTGTTAAACCTTTCATCTTTTAGAATGGGTTGCAGGTTTTGGTTCATTAACATGCAAATCCCAGAACTTCTTTCAAGTCACATTCGAGATAGCTTCAGATTTTATAACAAAAGGTGACATTTCAGCTCAAACAATGCATTAAAGGTGCGAGGTTAGAGTCTGTCTGTATCCCAATCTTGAGTTAGACTGACTCTATTTCCAAAATTGGAATGTATAAAATATGACATGAAGAGAGTGAGAGCACATAGAGTGCACATGAGAGAGTGTGCGTTCGCGTGTGCACATGCTTGGTAAAGTGTGTGCATGAGTGTGATGGAGTATAAGCCTGTGAGAGGGTGTGCACATGGGTGTAAGTGTGGGGGGTGTATGTGTGTATGAGAGAGTGTGTATATATGAGGGCCTGCGTGAGTTTGGGAATATGTAACAGCGCGTGTGAGTGTGTGTGTATAGCATAGTCGGGTCACCTGTAGTGTGACATAAACCCAAGGTCCTGCTTGAGGCCATCCTCATGGGTTCCGAATACATATACACACACACACACATATACAAGGCAATGGGGTGAATTTGCATTTGCAGATACATTCGATTTTGCTCAAAAAGCACACAACCTGCAAGCAGTCAACCCATGTAATGTTTTATAAATTCCTACTTTGGAAATAGAATTAATCTGGCTCAAGATTGGGGTACAGATAGACTCTGACCTCATCTTTAATACAGTGCCTGAGCTGAAATGTCACCTTTTCTTATAAAACCTTAAGTTATCTCAAGAATGTGACGTAAAATTAGTTTGGGGATTTACATACAAATGAACTAAAACCTGCAACCCATTCTAAAAGATGAAAGACTTAACAATCTAGATTTGTTCAATATATCACATCAGTTGCATGACACTGTAATCTTTTGCTCTAAATTCTGTGTCCTATGATCCTGCTCCACAGCTACCTGATGAAGGAGCAGCACTCCGAAAGCTAGTGCTTCCAAATAAACCTGGTGTGGTGTGATTTTTAAATTTCAGAATAAGCATGGCCATCATGGGACCTTTTAGATGAGCAGAGGGAAATTGATAGAGTGGCACTGGATTTGAGAATATTGAAGGAGATTGATTCACACGTGGACTGCAGAGATGGATCTTGGGATCTGGATAAGGGGAACATTGTAAGAAGTCATGATGTGGAGGAGCCAGAGTTAGATAGGGGCGGACAAAGTTAGAAGGAACAGCGCCCTGAAAGCTAGTGCTTCAGAATAAACCTGTTGGATTATAACCTGGTGTTGAGAGATTTTTAACTTTGTACACCTCAGTCCAACATCATGGCTATTCTTAAATTGTGTTTATGGCTATAGGGAGTGCATGGTCATGGAAAAGGAGTGCACTACATGGGTAGGCTGGAAGCAGGAGACAGGTATTGAGATAGTGCTATTGAAAAAAAGTTAACATACTAAATAAAAAAAGATTGAGGAGAATCTCATACCAAAGAAACAAATGATAATACAGACAATTTGTTCACCATGAAGATGATTTCAAATGCTACAGGATTACAAGTTAAAGACCAAGAAAGGAAGTCACGCATAATCAGGATAACAGAGCTTTGAATATTGTTACTAATGAAAGCCCACTGAAGCAAACAACAATAGAATGCGGCCTGCAAGATACATCAGTATGAAAGGATGCCATAGAGCTTAGTGGCCTGACGTTTTCCTGCTTAAAAAATATATTGCAAGACTTTACCTCAGCACTCCACCCACGTCTTCCTCCTCAAAATGTATAGAAAGTACTCCTTTGTTTAGAAAGTGCATCCTTGAATGCTAATCACTTCCAAAATAAAACCTCAAGTACTTGCCTTTCTTGGGCAGTCCTCTTCCTTTTCCCATCCGTGACTTCCTGTCCAACATTTTTCCTTTCGGGCTAGTGGGAACAACATTCCGACTACTCTCCCCATTATCACTGAGGGAATCTCCTCGTCCAGAATCCCGAGAAGAGTTCTTCCTCAAACGTCTTTTGGCTTTAGCCTTGAGTCGAGCTTCATGAATGGATGTCTCACGTGATGTCCAATTCCCATTGATTTCATTTGGTAGCATAATGGCTTGTGTTTGATCTTCATCTCCAGACAACATGTTACTAGTACTGTTGTCAAGTTCTGAAACAGCAAGTTGAGCCATTAAGTCAACAATGATGTTCAACATTTAGGAAAAGTACCATATAAAGTGTACTTTTTACGGTGGAGATTAGCACAACCAACTAACACCATTGGCAGTTGATACTTTCACCTGCAAGATCTGTGACAATGGTAGTCTTAACACAGCAAATGATCCATCTGACTTCAACTGGCTACAGCATGCCTAGCTCCTGAGTTACATCTCACACAGTCTACAAAACTAAATTCCAAGCTATTCATCTAGTCTTCTGTCTAAAAGAAAAACCACAAAACACCTCCAATAAGAAAAAAAAGATCATGCAAACCATGTTTTAGAGGGGAGATTTGTTTTTATTAAAAATATCAAACTCTTAGGACATATACACAATGATACTCTCGACAACAAAACTTGCCCTCAGCACACACTGCCATTAAATACAATGCAAGTGTAGTATAAACTCTGTTTGTTCTTATTCTATCTCTCTCTCTCCTTTTAAACATACTCCTTATGAAGCAATTAGTCATCATCCACTCTGATTATGCTTTGGAGAGCAATTTGGATGTTTCCTATCCTAAGTTCCTGGGAGTTGATTGGCTGAGTTGGATGGAAGGCTTGTTTGCGATGCACAGCAATGCCAAAAAAGTGTGTCCTGCCATCGGCTGAGGTTACAACGAAGATCCCACTTTCTCAACCTCACCTTCACCGGAAGAGTGGTGACCTCAGGTTAAACGCACCACCAGTCGGCTCTGTCTCGCTCTAATGAGAGCATAGCCCTACAGTCCTTTGGGATTATGGTGACTTCACTTGTTAATACATACCTTTCCTAAGAAGAGTAAACGGTTTAGAATAATTATTTGACAGCTTTACGTAGTACACGTCAGAAATCTTCTCTATATCATATTGTTTCTTTCCCTTGAGGCACCTCCATTAGCAATGAATTACAAACATTTACACATTTAATAAAATCTAGGCATGCATGTAAAAAAGATGTCCGATAGGTAGGCTCTTTTTCACTTGTAGCTTCTCCACCAGGAGATTGTTGAACTCCCTTCAATATAATGGTACCATGTTCAAATAATTCCCATTTTCCATCTCTATGCACAGAGTTGAAATCAAAAATCAATCGTCTACTCATTCATCCCTCAAACAACATTTACAATGGAACTTATCTGTTACTCTTGCCTCCATCAAGATTTCAAAATTCTAGTGCTAACTCGACCCACCTACGTGGTCTAGTCTCACTCTATACAATTTTAGAAGCATTCTAAACTCGAGTTTTAGCTTTTGCCATTCCTTTCCCAATTAAAACCTTATAACTGACGATGCAAGATGGAAATATGACATGTGACCATGGCATCTATGAATTGGTTCCAACCAACAAAACTATGCACAGATTTATCTGCTCAATTCAACCTCAGGATGAGCATACCTCAATGACACAATCAAAGGTTCACCACTACCTACTTTCACCAGACCCTCACAGCAAGCCTGCTTCATAGTTTTAGCAATAATAGTAATTATAGAGAGCTATTAAATCACTGGATATTGTGCTATTTAACAATTTTCAGGTGTCTCCCTGTACAGAGGAAACACCATCACAATCACTAACGGACCATTCTTAATTATAGCAGTAAAGCTTTATTACACTCTTAAGCTGGTAATCTAAGGTCAGACCTCCCATAATTTGTACAAGCATTGTATTTAAAAGAATACATCCCAACAACTTTTCACTCAATTAAAATGCTACAACACCAGTTAATTATTAAATTTTATTAAGTTGCAAATTCACACACATGAACACGGAGTTCAGCCTCAGCTGAACTTATGGGTTTCAGGAGGGACAGCACAGCAACCAGGAATACTTTTCGTGTTGTGCATGGGGAGGAGGAAGAAAATTATTACAGGTGAAAAACATGCAAAAAGAAGGAAAATATTAAGATAGCTAGCACTGCCAGAAACAAAGCATTTTCTCTGATATGTGGGATAACTACAAGTTAGTGAATTTAATTTCTCATTGAAACACGCACTCCACTGAATTAAAGTTGAGCAAACTATCTGCACGTTTGTGCACAGCTCGAAATTTCACATTTCAGATGCATTAAAATTGATGACTGGAGACTTGAATTTTCACATTTATGGAGAACTTGCATGTGAATTCAAGTATTGCCAATCATGAACAAACGACAAATCTGTAAACCTCTCCAGCATGGATTAACTAAGGTTTGACTTTCAATATTTTATCTGAAAGGTGACAGACGGAAATTCCTCGTGCTAAGTTGGTAATGGAAGTTATAGAGAGAAAAGGTTGGACCACATTAAGCCCAAAAAAACTGATAATGAACAAAACTCTGTCTCCTTTAACAAAGGATGAAAAACTTACATCCACAAAATTCCATAGTGAGTCCGTGATCTCAGCCTTGTTTTCAGGAGGAAGACTATCATCTCAGTTACTGAATTACATGTGCAGGAATGAAGATAACTGGCTTCAATACCTCAATGATAACAACCATAGACGTACTTCCTGTTAGACAAATTTCTTTAATAGGGTCGAATTATGTTTGACTGTTGTGGCCGAATTGATTAGTTAGTTGATGCTTCTTGCCATGAGACAAATCACTCAGAACTGTAACTCCAACTCAGCACATTGGGAACGAGGCCAAAAAGGATGTTTAATTGTTTCAATGATGTTGAGGCACATATCCAAAAAAACAGACTTTTGTAAACTCAAAACACTACTGGAGGAACAGCATTAATTTAAACAGTTCATTTATTTAAAAAGCTGAAGCTTAAAAAAGTTGACTAATTTTACAGTAGAGTGGACTATTACTCAGCTTAATGGCCAAACAAGACACAGGAACTAGGTGAATTTGTATGCTAACAACACTATTGCTACTAAATCAACACAAAAAGCTAACATGAAAAATCACCACCATTTTGAGAATTCATTCAGCACAACCTTATGAGAATGGTTTTGAAGCTTATCTCACTGAACCCTTTAGACACAGTAGATAGGCAGGAGCATGTGCCAGTTGCTGCAACAGCAGTCTGAAATAGGAAAACATTGGTTCCAATTGGAATGCCAGAGACAGAAGAAAAACACGCCAAGTTAAACAGTGTATTGTTGGAATTAATTGGCATGGAAATCACTAAGCCTATCAATGAGGGAACAGAAAAACATCAGGCTGAATAACTGCTGAAGTTAATAAACAAAATGATCAAAGTTGTGTTCAAAATTCTAACTGGACTATACATGGTAAATGCAGGAAGGATATTTCCGATAACCAGGGAGCCCAGAACCAGGGTCATAGTTCAAGAATATAGGGTAGGCTATTTAAATGAATAGAGATTCCCTCACCCAGAGAGTGGTGAGCCCATGGAATTCTCTGCCACAAAAGCAGTTGAGGCCAAAATGTTGAATTGTTTTTCCACGAAGGAGTTCTATACCTTTCTTAGGGATAAAGGGATCAAAGAATAGGGAAAAAGCAGGAAGAAGGACTGAGTTGGATGATCAGCCGCCATGTCAAATGACATAGCTGACTTATAGGGACAAATGATCTACTCCTCCAAGTTTTCATATATCTGAGACACACAGCCTGGTTAGGTTATTTTCTGGAGTAATTTGAGCACGCAAAGTGAAATAGATCATAAAGCTAATTCTTCAAAAATAGATATGGATATACCTTTACCAGAGGTAAATGTCAAGAGATTTCTTAAAAAAAAAATAAAGTCAGCTTACTTTTGGGCAAGTTTCAAAATTTCCTTCAAACGAGACAGGCTGCTTTTGCATAAATAGCTTTGACAAAGTGTTATGCAGAAGCCTATTCAGACAAAAATTAACAAAGACCACCATAAACATTCACTACCCCAACCACTAACACACACAGTAGCAACAGCATGGATCATCTAAAGATACACCAAAACGACTCTCACAGGTACCTGTGACAGCTCCTTGCAAATCTGCTTCCTTCTAGGTAATAGAGGTCAAGGACAAAAAATGCACAGGAGCACCACTGATCATTACCTGCATGTTTCCCTCCGAGGCATACACCATTGTGACTTGGAAATTCATCACCATTTACATGTATTCACTGGGGTAAAATCGTGGAACTTCCTTCTCTAACATCACTGCGTGTACCTGAACACCACATACTACAGCGACTCGAGAATGCAGCTCCTTCAACGGGAATTAGGGATGGGCAACAGATGCTGGCATAGCCAGTGAAGTTCACATCCAATGAAAGGATAAAAAGAGAAAAGTCAATATTAGATGAGGTAACAAAAAGCTTGGTCAGAGATAAGTTTTGAGGAGTGCAAAGGAGAGGGTGGTGAAGGCAGAAACAAAAAAGATTCAAGAAGGAAAATCCATTATTTAGCGTCAAAGGATCAGCTGCCAAGACATGTTCATGACAAATGTAATGTTTTGTGAAGGGCGGTAAGGGTAGAAGAAGTTAGAGGTAATGGGGATGACATCACATAAGAATTTAAGAATTGAGAGATTTTTTTCCAGAGGTCTTTAGGGACTACAGGACAATATATAAATGTTGGAAAAATGAAATGAACAAATGGAACTTGGTGCAAAGCATTAGTTCCTCCAGATCTGACTGTACCAAAGTATGAAGTTGGGAAGCATTAAAAATGGAAGATTACAGTCTTGAAATTTCCAGTGTTTAACTGGAGGAAACTGGGCTTGATTCAGGCGAGCAGACTGGCAACGCATGGTGAAGTATGAAAACCTGGCAGAGACACGACCCTCTGTCACAGAATATGAATTAAACTAGCTTTGAGTCCCCCATTTTAAGTGACTAGAAGATCAATCCTTCAACCCCACTCAGTCCCATCATTTATTCAGCAGTGACAGACAAAATAGAGTTGCTACATCTGCTGGGAAACAAGAACCGTGAGCATATGAATGCATCATATGATCTGTTTCATCCAATCACATCAATGTTGTTGTAAACGTATTAAAATAAAATTTTATTAAACAATAGAATCTCAATTACATAACAACTTGGTTCAGATAGTTGCAAATTCCACTCTGCCTTCAGAAATTGAGCTAAAATTACCATGCATTATTGAACAGCGTTGCATGGTTGGAAGGGAGTCCAGTTTAGGCATACCAACATGCAATAAAGGCCACACGGTATTATTCGAAAACAGAACAATATTCTGCAGAACAAACTGCTTCAGCCAAAACCATACTAGCCATCAAGGCAATTACTGCCATCTGAATTACATTAAAGTAATATAGTGTTGTACCTGTTAAAGTGTAAACTTCTTCAATACAGATATAATAACGCAAATACAAGGTTCCTTTCACTCCCACAAATACCACCATCAACTTTCTGATATATGTGGTGCACGAAGTTCATTCTAATTCTTTAAAGGCCAATTTTGTTTTTTTTTGGGATGGACAGGGTGGCGAAAAAAGTTACAAACCCGTGAAAGTTCAAAGTTCTGGGTTTACACAAACACATGCAACCCCGCGGCGATTAATGGGTTAAAACATACAGTACCTTCCGAAGCAGAGTGTGAAAAAGTTCAATTCTCAAAAATCACCAAATACACACTGACCAGGGAATACACCAAACAGTAACACTCCATCACAGCACGTGGCAATGCAAAATGTTTCCCTACAACTTTTAAGTGGAAGTACAGTACAGAAAAATGGCAACACGCGGTATTTAAAACAAACAAAACTTATTCGAGGAGATGCAATTCCGGTTAAAGCAAACGAAAAATATGAACTTCAGCCCCTGAACAGATGTACACCTCGCACACACTGATCGCAATTTCAGTTGCAGTATAAGATTATTTTAAACACAATCCCCTGCATGCAACAAGCCGTTGCAATGAGCAGGCAGAGGCTGTCAGTCCCAGTACAGTACCTGCTGGAGAGTTGCTGAATGTACTCTCGGTCTCTGTTGCCATGTTGCTGCAAGGTCAGAGTCCGAGATCTCTGCGAGTGTGGGGTATGTGTCCTTCCAAGGAGGGGGAGCGTGCTCTCGGCTCAGGAACTGTGTGTGTGTGGGTGTTGGGGGGGGGGGGAAGAGTGCGAGTCCTGTCACAGAGTATGGGCGGGGGCTGTGATTTCTCTGGGAGAGTGGGCGGGGTGTTGTCTCTGGGGGGGGGGGGGGGGGGGAATGTGGGGGTAAAGGAGTGATTCCTCTGGGAATGTGGGGGTTCAGGAAGTCAGGGTGTATTGTCTCAGGGAGGGGGAGAGGAGAGGGCTGTCCCTTTGGGCAGGGGGAGATGTTGTCCCTGTGTCTGGGGGGGGGGGGGGTGTTGTCCCTCTGTGTCGGGGGGGGGTGGGTTTGTACCTCTGTGTCTGGGGGGGGGGTTGTCCCTCTGTGTCGGGGGGGGTCCCTCTGTGTCGGGGGGGGGAGATGTTGTCCCTCTGTGTCTGGGGGGGTTGTCCTCTGTGTCTGGGGGGGGGTTGTCCCTCTGTGTCTGGGGGGGGGGTTGTCCCTCTGTGTCTGGGGGGGGGGTTGTCCCTCTGTGTCTGGGGGGGGGGGGGGGGAAGATGTTGTCCCTCTGTGTCTGGGGGGGGGGATTGTCCCTCTGTGTCTGGGGGAGATGGGAGATGTTGTCCCTCTGTGTCTGGGGGGGGGATTGTCCCTCTGTGTCTGGGGGTGGGGGGGTTGTCCCTCTGTGTCTGGGGGGAGGGGTTGTCCCTCTGTGTCTGGGGGGGGGGGGTTGTCCCTCTGTGTCTGGGGGAGATGTTGTCCCTCTTGTCTGGGGGGGGGGGGGATTGTCCCTCTGTGTCGGGGGGGGATTGTCCCTCTGTGTCTGGGGGGGGGGTTGTCCCTCTGTGTCTGGGGGGGGGGTTGTCCCTCTGTGTCTGGGGGGGGGGGGTTGTCCCTCTTGTCTGGGGGGGGGGATTGTCCCTCTGTGTCGGGGGGGGATTGTCCCTCTGTGTCTGGGGGGGGGGGGTTGTCCCTCTGTGTCTGGGGGTG
Organism: Chiloscyllium plagiosum; assembly: GCF_037043375.1. Lineage (NCBI taxonomy): Eukaryota > Metazoa > Chordata > Chondrichthyes > Orectolobiformes > Hemiscylliidae > Chiloscyllium > Chiloscyllium plagiosum. The sequence continues at coordinate 1,986,669 of NW_028270160.1, forward strand.
GGGGGGTTGTCCCTCTTGTCTGGGGGGGGGGATTGTCCCTCTGTGTCGGGGGGGGATTGTCCCTCTGTGTCGGGGGGGGGGGGGGTTGTCCCTCTGTGTCGGGGGGGGGATTGTCCCTGTGTCTGGGGGGGGGGTTGTCCCTCTGTGTCGGGGGGGGACTGTCCCTCTGTGTCTGGGGGGGGAGGGGGTTGTCCCTCTGTGTCGGGGGGGAGGGGGTTGTCCCTCTGTGTCGGGGGGGAGGGGGTTGTCCCTCTGTGTCTGGGGGGGGGGTTGTCCCTCTGTGTCTGGGGGGGGGAGAATTGTCCCTCTGTGTCTGGGGGACTGGGGGAGGGGGATTGTCCCTCTGTGTCTGGGGGGGGATTGTCCCTCTGTGTCGGGGGGGGGGGGGAGAATTGTCCCTCTGTGTCTGGGGGACTGGGGGAGGGGGATTGTCCCTCTGTGTCTGGGGGGGGGATTGTCCCTCTGTGTCGGGGGGAGTCCACTCCCCCCCTCGGGCCTATACCTCTCCCCCTGAACCCTCCCACTTGAATAAAAACAAATCTGTTGTTTAGTTTGACCCGAACCCCGGGGGGGGGGGGATGTGTCAGGGACTGGAACCCGGCGGCGAGCTCTGACGGACTCTGCCTCCCCCGGTGCCGGTGCGGCCTGTCTCCCCTTTAACCCCGCTCCCCCCGGGCCACAGCCCCGGCCCCTGCCCAGTCGCTTCGATTTGTTTTTCTTCGGGACACGTGGGTAGCAACAGCATTGTTCATTCGTCACCTTCGCCTCGGGCCGGACCAATAGCAGCGAGGTCCATTTCACGTAGGCCGGCCCCAACGACCGTTCAGCGCTAGGGCACCATTCAGCAAAGGAGGGGAGGGAAGTAATGGGCGGTGTCAGTGCTGCCGCCATCCTTGGAGGACCTGTCGGGAGGTCTCCCAGCCTGGCGGCTCAGCCGTGAGGACTCAGTGCTGCCGCCATCCTTGGAGGACCTGTCGGGAGGTCTCCCAGCCTGGCGGCTCAGCCGTGAGGACTCAGTGCTGCCGCCATCCTTGGAGGACCTATCGGGAGGTCTCCCAGCCTGGCGGCTCAGCCGTGAGGACTCAGTGCTGCCGCCATCCTTGGAGGACCTGTCGGGAGGTCTCCCAGCCTGGCGGCTCAGCCGTGAGGACTCAGTGCTGCCGCCATCCTTGGAGGACCTGCTGGGCGGTGCAGTACACTTGCCTGTCATACGGTGGGAGACCCAATATCACAGAGTTTCTCAGGAAAGGAGAAGAAATACAAAGAAAATTTATTAGTGAGGGGCAGATCAATACTACAGTTGGTTATGCTTCATGGAGGGCATCCCAGTCACTGGGTTCACATCAGTTTCATTCCTGATGAAAGGCTTTTGCCCAAAATGTTGATGTTCCTGCTCCTCAGATGCTGCCTGACCTGCTGTGCTTTTCCAGCAACACTCTAATCTAGAGATGCCGGTGTTGGACTGGGGTGTACAAAGTTAAAAATCACACAACACCAGGTTATAGTCCAACAGGTTTAATTGGAAGCACACTGGCTTTCGGAGCAACGCTCCTACCACCTCCGAAAGCTAGTGTGCTTCCAATTAAACCTGTTGGACTATAACCTGGTGTTGTGTGATTTTTAACTTTGTACACTCTGATCTAGACTCTGATTTCCAGCATCTGCAGTACCCACTTCTGTCTGGTGCACTTCCCATTCTCCAGCATTACGTCTTTATCCTTTACTCTGTGTGGATTCACCTAAATATTTCCCAAAATGTTCCGACATTTGTCTCATTGTCTCAAAATTAATGTTAATATTTTTCTGCATGAGTACAGTTTTTGTAACTGTAGGGAAGCTCTGAGGAATGTTAAAACTCTATTTTTAAAAAAAAAATTTCTCTCTGTAAAGTCTGGACAGCTGATTTAGAAACTTTGTATGTACCTATAGATTTTTAAAAAATGAATAATGTACATTCTTGCTATTAAACATTTCTCAAATATCTTGAGGGTTTCTGCCCCAACCTTCAATGAGTTCCAGATTCTCGTTATCTCTGGATGAAAAATTTTGCCCCCTGAAATCTCCTCTAAACCTCCTATACCTTGTCTTAAAAATTGTCCGAGGAGAAAGTGAGGTCTGCAGATGCTGGAGATCAAAGTTGAAACTTTATTGCTGGAACAGCACAGCAGGTCAGGCAGCATCCAGGGAACAGGAGATTCGACGTTTCGGGCACAGGCCCTTCTTCAGGAATGAGGAAGGGCCTGTGCCCGAAACGGCGAATCTCCTGTTCCCTGGATGCTGCCTGACCTGCTGTGCTGTTCCAGCAATAAAGTTTCAACTTAAAAATTGTCCCTCTAGTAAGAGAAAACATTTCTTCTCTTCGATTCTGTCTGTGCCCCTTAGAATTTTGTTCTCCTCAGTCAGATTTCCCCTCAGCCCTCTCTGCTCTAAAACAGCTGCTTGTCTGCCAGTCTCTCTTCGTAGCTGGATCTGTCCATCCTAGGCAGCACCCTGGTGAATCTCCTCTGTACCCTCTCCAGTACAACCACATCCTTTCGATAGTGTGGCAACCAGAACTGCACATGGTACTCCAGCCATGTCCTACCAGTATACACAGCTCCATCATTGCCTCCTCACTCCTCTACTCAATGCCTTGACTAATAAAGGCAAGTATCCCATATACCTTCAAAGGACGCTCTCCTGGCTCAGTGGTAGTGTCCCTGCCTCTGAGCCATGAGTCCGAGGTTCCAATTCTACTAGCTCCAGACGTATGCCATAACAAACCTGAACAGGATGATTAAAAATATTTTCTATGTGCCATCTATTTGAGAGACTGCAGAGAAGATGTAAATTCTTACTAGATTGGAAGTCTCTTCCCTGAGGTGGGGGAGTCCAGAACTAGAGGGCATAGGTTTAGGGTGAGAGGGGAAAGATATAAAAGAGACCTAAGGGGGCAACATTTTCATGCAGCAGGTGGTATGTATGTGGAATGAACTGCCAGAGGAAGTGGTGGAGGCTGGTACAATTGCAACATTTAAAAGGCATCTGGATGGGTTTATGAATAGGAAGGGTTTGGAGGGATATGGGCAGGATGATGGCAGATGGGACTAGATTGAATTGGGATATCTGGTCAGTATGGACAAGTTGGATCAAAGGGTCTGTTTCCAAGCTATGAGTCTTAGCAAAAATAAGAGTCATCAGGGGTGCGGAAAGACCAGAGAAGCTAGGATTTTAAAAAAAACACAGAAAATGTTTCAAATGCTCAGCACACCAGGTAGTATCTGGAGAAAAACAATAAAACAACAAAAGAAAATACTGTGCAAGGTCTGTAACAAACACTACATTGGGCAAACAGGCAGAAAACTAGCCACCAGGATACATGAACACCAACTAGCCACAAAATGACATGACCCTCTCTCACTAGTATCCTCACATACGGAGGAGGGAGGACACCACTTCGACTGGGGCAATACATCCATCCTAGGACAAGCCAAACAAAGACACGCACGAGAATGCCTAGAAGCATGGCATTTCAACCAGAACTCTATCAACAGACACATCGAGTTAGATCCCATCTACCACCCCCTGAGAAAAGGAACAGGAAGTGACTTCACCATAGGAAATAACATCACCAACCCAAAGAACCCCAAACATATAAATAGAAAGCAGGAAGTTTCAGCATTGCTTCGCTTGAGGCCCACTGAAGGTGTTGCCTAGTAGGGTACAGAAACGTCTGGAAATGAACCTTTCAGCTAAGTGAGCAAACCTACATCCAAAACAATGAATGTTTCATGATGGTAAACTCTGCTGTTCCAATTGAGGTTGTACTGTGGGACAAAAAAAGTCAGAATATCACATTTGTTCCAATCCAGAAGGAAGGCATTGAGTCATTATGTCATCACCTGCTGTCCAAATGAGGAATTCATCTCACACTATTCTACCAACCTCTCCCTGTAACATCTAATATATATGCTCATGCTTCCCTTTTGATTCCCCTAATGAAGGTTCCTGTGTCACATTCTCGGAGTGCATTCTCGACCTTAACCACTCCCTGAGTCCTCAACCTGCTTTTCTTTCTTTTGATAATTACTTCAAATTAAGCTGTTTCATTCTTGATACCTCCATGGTTTCTCACTGTCCACTCTGTCCAGACCCCTCATGATCTTCTGTTCACCTCTTCTTCCAGGAAAGCAGTCCCAATGTCGACAACTGTCTTTGTGACTGAAATTCTTTAGCCCTGGGAGCTGAAGGAGCCTTTCCTGTAAATCGCTTCTGCACTTTCTCCTATGCTTTCATATCTTCCCTATAGTGCTATAGCCAAAACTGAATAAGGTTAAATGTACATCTCTCCTTCCATCCTCCTAGACTATGACCTGCTGCTGCAGCCCATCCTGCCCGAGAGCCAACCCGCCTTTCACAGTGAAGTTCTGCTTTTAGATTCCTCAGGAACTCCCAAAACACTCATGCAAATTGGTGTTCTGGCCTTCAAACCACTCCTTTCCCACCCTCTAATACTATTAGAACCATAAACTCTCTCTCTCTCTCTCATGCTGCCTGAGTGTTTCCAATATTTTCCTTTCCAATTTCAAGCATTTGCAGGATTTTGTTTTCATGTTAATGTATAATCTGAACCCAGGCCTATTTGCAAATCTATGGTTCTGAGGAACAGTCACGAAACGTTAACTCTGATTTCTCTCCACAGGTCCTGCCAGACCTGCTGCGCTTTTCCAGCGATTTCAATTTTTGTTGTAAATCTATGACAGTTACTGCTAGTGTTCTGTCACTGGAGGGATCTGCACATGTGCCTACTAGGAAATGCCCTGCGCTAGCAGCATGTAAGATTCTTGCAGCTCACAAAGACAACACATTTTCAGCCTAAATGCTGAACCTTGATGTGAATCCTTCAAAGTGAAAGGACTCTGCTAATGCAGAACACTTTCTGGGTCATCCCACAAACCAGGATAAAGTCATTGCTGTTTACTAACAAACACTTCTCGGGTTAATATGAAACAAAGAAGTACAGATACTGGACATCTAAAATAAACAAGTACATAAGTTGCTGGAGAAGGGTCATAGGACTTAAAACATTAACTCCATTTTCTGTCAGGATACTGCCAGACCTGCTGAGTTTCTCCAGAAATTTCAGTCACTGCCTGAGTATCCAAGTGCTAACAAAGACTGCTTGAAAAATTTGACAATAGGTCACACACAAATAATATCCTTAACCAGGATTGCTGGAGGCAGTCAAAATAAAACTCAAGCACTGATAATATTTACTGGTATCTAACAAGCTTGTCCGAACTGCACTAAACAATTGGAGGCCATTACTGGTTCATACTCTTTCCCAGATTGCCTTAATTTCTCCACACTATCCCTGCATTTCCTTTGTTCCCAACTTGGTCCTATCCCTGCACCTTCACGATATGCTTGTAAACTCCTGAGAGGCATTAGGATAACTCATTGCTCCTTGCAGCTGCGCTGACATTTCAATTTATTTATTTATTGAGCTGATGTCCAAGAATGAATTTATTTTAGTTCTGTTCAGGTATGTTGTTGTTGTTGAGCACACCAAAATCAGAGGCGTATTGGACAGCAAAAAAGTTTACCTGGAAGTACAACGGGGTCTTGATCAGATGGGCCAATAGTCTGAGAAGTGGCAGATGGAGTTTAATTGACATAAATGCGAGGTGCTGCATTTTGGGAAAGCAAATCTGAGCAGGACTTATACACTTAATGGTAAGATCCTGGGGAGTGTTGCTGAACAAAGAGATCTGGTAGTGCAGGTTCATAGCTCCTTGAAAGAGGAGTCGCAGGTAGATAGGATAGTGAAGGCTGCGTTTGGTATGCTTTCCTTTATTGGTCAGAGTATTGAGTACAGGAGTTGGGAGGTCATGTTGCGGCTGTACAGGACATTGGTTAGACCACTGTTGGAATATTGCATGCAATTCTGGTCTTCTTCCTAACGGAAGATGTTGTGAAACTTGAAAGAGTTCAGAAAAGATTTACAAGGATGTTGCCAGGGTTGGAGGATTTGAGCTACAGGGAGAGGCTGAACAGGCTGGGGCTGTTTTCCCTGGAGCATTGGAGGCTGAGGGGTGACCTTATAGAGGTTTATAAAATCATGAGGGGCATGGATAGGATAAATAGGCAAAGTCTTTTCCCCAGTACTAGAGGGCATAGGTTTAGAGTGAGAAGGGAAAGATATTAAAAGACCTAAAGGGTAACGTTTTCACACAGAGGGTGGTACGTGTATAGAATGAGCTGCCAAAGGAAGTGGTGGAGACTGGTGCAATTACATCATTTAAGAGGCATCTGGATGGGTATATGAATAGGAAGGGTTTGGAGGAATATGGGCCAAATGCTGGCAACTGGGATTAGATTAGGTTAGGATATCTTGTTGAGGTAAAAACAATGACTGCAGATGCTGGAAACCAGATACTGGGTTAGTGATGCTGGAAGAGCACAGCAGTTCAGGCAGCATCCAAGGCCTGAAATGCTGTGCTCTTCCAGCACCACTAATCCAGAATAGGATATCTTGTCGGCATGGACAGTTGGACCGAAGGGTCTATTTCCATGCTGTACATTTCTATGACTCTATGACTACTTTGCTGATTGCACAGGCTTTGGGATGTCCTGTTGCAACATTGATAGGCAATATGCAAATGTTTCTTTCTTTCTTTAATTTCCTGTCAATGACCATTGGTAGCATTAGAGATTATTCTACAGACATCAAAAGTTGGATTTGCAGTCAGTGGCTGATAAGATCAAGGTAAACCCTAAAGTTTTCTATAGATATATCAAGAATAAAAGAATGACCGGAGAAAGATTAGGGCCAATCAAGGATAGTAGTGTGAAGTTGATCGTGGAGTCCGAGGAGATAGGGGAAGTTCTAAATGAATATTTTTCATCAGCATTCACGCTGTAAAAAGACAATGTTGTCGCGGAGAATACTGAGATACAAGCTACTAGACTAGACAGGATTGAGGTTCACTAGGAAGAGGTGTTAGCAATTCTGGAAAGTGTAAAAATAGATAGCTCTCCAGGGCTGATGGGATTTATCCTAGGATTCTCTGGGAAGCCAGGAAGAAGATTGCAGAGCCTTTGGCTTTGAAATTTATGTCATTATTGTCTACAGGATAGTGCCAGAAGACTGGAGGATAGCAAATGTTGTCCCCTTGTTCAAGAAGAGGAGTAGAGACAACCCTGGTAATTATAGACCAGTGAGCCTTACTTCGGTTGTGGGTAAAGTGTTGGAAAGCATTATAAGAGATAGGTAGTGCCTCACAAACCTTATTGAGCTCTTTGAGATGGTGACCAAATAGGTAGATGTGGTGTGTATGGATTTCAGTAAGGTGTTTGATAAGGTTCCTCATGGTGGGCTATTACACAATATACGGAGGCATGGGATTGAGGGTGATTTGGCCATTTGGATCAGAAATTGGCTCGCTGAAAGAAGAGAGAGGGTGGTGGTTGATGGGAAATGTTCATCCTGGAGCTCAGTTACTAGTGGTGTGCTGCAAGGATCTGTTTTGGGACCACTGCTGTTGGTCATTTTTATAAATTACCTAGATGAGGGCGTAGAAGGATATGTTAGTAAATTTGCAAATGATACTGAGGTCGGTGGAATTGTGACAGTGTTGAAGGGTGTTGCAGGTTACAGAGGGACATAGATAAACTTCAGAGCTGAGCTGAAATTTGGCAAATGGACTTTAATGCGGAAAAATGTGAGGTGATTCACTTTGTAAGGAGCGACAGGAATGCAGAGTACTGGGCTAATGGTAAGATTCTTGGTAGTGTAGATGAGCGGAGAGATCTCAGTGTCCATGTACATAGATCCCTGAAAGTTGCCACCCAGGTTGATAGGGTTGTTAAGAAGGTATACAGTGTATTAGCTTTTATTGGTAGGGGAATTGAGTTTCAGAGCCACGAGGTCATGCTGCAGCTGTACAAAACTCTGGTGCAGCTGCACTTGGAGTATTGTGTACAGTCCTGGTCACCGTATTATAGGAAGAATGTGGAAGCTTTGGAAAGGGTTCAGAGGAGATTTACTAGGATGTTGCCTGGTATGGAGGGAAGGTCTTACAAGGAAAGGCTGAGGAACTTGAGACTGTTTTCATTGGAGAGAAGAAGGTTGAGAGGTGACTTAATTGAGACATATAAGATAATAAGAGGGTTAGATAGGGAGGACAGTGAGGGCCTTTTTCCTCGGATGCTGATGGCTAGCATGAGGGGACACAGCTTTAAATTGAGAAGTGATAGATCTAGGACAGATGTCAGAGGTTATTTCTTTATTCAGAGGTAGTAGAGGCCTGCAACATAGTAGACTCACCAACTTTAAGGGCATTTAAATGATCATTGGATAAATATATGGATGAAAATGGAATAATATGGGATAGATATGCTTCAGATTGGTTCCACAAATCAGCGCAACATTGAGGGCCGAAGGGCCTGTGCTGGGCTGTAATGTTCTATGTTATCTGCCTATGGGAAACCATGACAGTGAGTTAACTTCCTGCTCATCAAACAGGAGAGATCCCATTGATTGTAATACCCAGGCCTGATTTCTGTCCCAGCAAATTAATTAAAAAAGGTTAAAATGTCTTCCAAGGTTGTTATTGCAAAAGCCTACTGCGAAACCTAAATTGAAAAGCTGATCTATAGGTATCATAAATAATTCACAAATTACTTCATTTCCCACTGCTATTTCCCAAATAGATATTGTACTCAGATCTTGTTGAAAATGAACAACCATATTATTAGCAACACAGATCCTCCATAATTAACTCAACATTTCACAATAGCTTTTTCATCACCTGCTTTCCAAATTGCACTGTTTGGAAATTATAATTCCACATGTTCAGACAAGCTTGGGCCTTGTTGCTGTCAGTTGGAAGCAGCTCGTGTTCTCTCAGTGTTGTTTCAAACTAAGTGTGCTGTAAGATGGAAGAATCTAAACTGTAAGTAAACAAACCAGTATAGTCACTGAACTAATTAAAAGGTGATGCTTTCTTGTTCATGGGCAATGGAGATAGGCTGTCCCTGAATTTGACAGTGACATTTACTCAGGGTCACAAGGACCATAAACTTAGGAGCAGAAGTAGGCCATTCAGCCCATCGAGGGTGCTTTGCCATTCGTCACTAATCTGATGATCCTCAACTCCACTTTCCTACCTTTCCCTATAACCCTTGATTCTCTTCCTGATTAAAAATCTGTCTATCTCAGCTTTGAATATACATTGTGGCCCACCCTCTGCAATAAAGAATTCCTCAGATTCGCTACCCTCTGTCATGCTATCTTGACAGCAACATGTGTGGACATTTGTGTACAGTGTATTTCATGTTCTATGTCTTTAGTGTTTGTAAAATTGCACACAAATTGAGAGAAAGTTTGATACATCCTTCTAGAAGATTAGGTTCCCACTGGAAGCAAGAAGTCAAAATACTACCCCGCACACACCTCTTGCAGCCACAGTGAGGTGGAAGAAGCTGTCCGCAAGGCAAAGAAAATCTTTATGTAGCCAAAGCGCTAAATTATAAAGAGAGGAATTGATTCTGCCGAAACGTTTGGACTGACTTTAGAATCTAATATAGACAGATTCACAGCACCAGGATGTTTCACTTATAAAGTTGGATGAATGTGCACATTCTTGGATGCTCCTGATAACAGCTTGTTTTCTGAACAAATGTTGGTCCTGAGTGATAAGACATGAAGAAATGTTTTCTGAATGTTCACTCCAAATGTATCTCAACATGCTGCTGAATAATTGTTCTTGGCCATGAATGATATAAGCAGTGCAATCCCACTATCATGTACTAAAGGTTAAAAAAAGGTTAACAGGGGTTTGTATTGCGATTTTGGAGAAGACTTTTAGCTCAGTTTGTGGATCAGGTTGTAAGTTTGCTCGCTGAGCCAGTGGATTTGTTCTCAGATGTTTTGTCACCATACTCGGCAACATCATCAGTGAGCCTCAGATGAAGCATTGGTGTTCTGTCCCATTTGTTTTTTATGTGTCTTGGTCTGTTGTGGTGGGTGATTTGATTACACTCGAATGTATCAGTGGGATTGCACTGCTTCCATCATTCATGGCTAAGAACAATTATTCAGCAACATGTTGAGACACATTCGGAGTGAACACTCAGAAAACATTTGAATGCCAGGCCTCTAGGAGTTTCTGTGTGTGTCTTTTATTTAGCCTGTCCTGGGATGGATGTATTATCCTAGTCAAACTGGTGTCCCTCTATGTCTGTGTGTATGCACACTAGTGATAGTTGGTCATATTTTTGGTGGCGATTTGGTGCTCATGCATCCTGGTGGCTAGTTTCCTGCCTGTCTGTCCGATGTCGTGTTTGTTACAGTCCTGGCAGGGTATTTTGTATATGATGTTCATTCTGCTGGTTGTTGGTATGGGTCCTTTAAATTCATCAGGAGCTGTTTCAGTGTGATGGTAGGTTTGTGTGCTACCATGATCCTAGGGGCCAGAGTAGTCTGGGCATCAACTCCGAGAGATCTTTGATGTATGGCAGGATGGCTCTGGGCGTGTAGTGTCATCTTGTTGTATAGGAATCGGTGGACTGAGCTTATCGGGCAACTGTTGGTCCTGAATACATTGTACGGGTGTTTCTCGTAATTCCTGGGTGCTGCAGTGTGTTGTGGCTCGTTTAAATAATGCCCTTATGCAGCTCCATTTGTGGGTGTTGGGATAATTGCTCCTGTAGTTGAGGTCAGTGTGTTGCTTTCCTGTAGATGCTGGTCTGTAGCTCTCCATTGTCTTTTCGTTTTACTGAGGTGTCTAGGAAGGGGAGTCTGTTATCATTCTCTTTCTCTTTGATGAACTTTATACGAGTAAGGATGTTGTTTACATGTTTGTGGGCTTCCTCTAATTTGTTCGGTTTCATGATGACAAAGGTGTTGTCCACATAGCAGATTCAAAGCTTGGGTTGGATTGTGGGGAGGGATGTTCGTTCTAGTCTCTGCATAACTGCTTCTGCTAAGAATCCGGACATTGGTGATCCCATGGGTGTCCCGTTGATCTGTCTGTAGGTCTTGTCGTTGAAAGTGAAGTGGATAGTGAGGCACAGATTACTAGTTTGAGGATGCTGTCCTTGTTAATGGAGTTGGTGCTGCCTGGTGTTTGTGCCCTTGGTTTGTCAAGTAATGAGGTCAGTGTTTCTTTGGCCAGGGTGAGGTTAATTGATATGGATAAGGCCATCATGTCGAAGGAAACCATGACTGCGTTGACTTCTACCTTGCTGTCTTTGATGTTCAATAATTCCTGGGTGGAGTGGATGGAGTGGCTTGAGTCTTCTACTCGGTGTTTCAGTTTGCATTGCAGTTCCTTTGCTCGACTGTACATCAGTGCACTGGGAAGTGAGCACCAACTCGCTACCAAAAGACATGAGCAATTATCACTGGTATTCTTACCACAGATGAAGAGGGATACCAGTTCAACTGGGACAACACATCCATCTGAGGACAGGCTAAGCAAAGACATGCACGGGAATTTCTAGAGGGCTGGAATTCAAACCGGAACTCCATTAACCAGACCCCATTTACCAACCTTTGATAAAAAGAACCGGAAGTGATAACACCCACTGTAACAGACCAAGACACACAAATAGCAAGCAGGACAGAACACCAGCGCTTCATCGAAGGCTCACTGATGATGTTACCTAGCATAGTGATGAAACGTCTGAGAACAAACCTACCAGCTCAGCGAGCTAATTTACAACCTGGGTTGTTTGAATTATTTGATGTCTTGTAAGTTGGTATATGTTTCAAGTTCCTGGTCAAGTGAAAAGACAGGCCTAAACTTCCCATTCCATCCTGTCTGAGGTTAGGTTATGACGCTCGCTGGCATTTGGGAGATATATCCATGAACAACTGTGATTACTAATCGCATCAAGCAGGGCGACTAAAAAAGAGGAATACTACAATAACAGTCCAATCTGCACCCTATTGTAATGAATAAACTGCTAAAATGCTGAAATAAAATCTTGTGTCCATTGATTGGCTCAGGAACTCTTCTCCATATTGTTCCCAAAGTTATCTTAGACTAATTGAGGTGGTCTCTGCTGCCTACTGCTACTTTGTTCTGCAGAAAGGCCAAGAAATAGATTCCTGAAACCAAGACAACATCAGAAACCAAACATTCTGAGCTGTAGAAATTTGGATACATGGAAGAGACACCTGGGGCACAAGTACTCATTGCGAAGGAGCTTTGAGACAAACTCATCACCAGAAAAAATACATGTTGTGATATTATCATTAACTATCATCTGTAAAGCACCAGTGTTTTAATTGTATCTTGAGGGCAGTATTGAATCAGAAGAGCCATATCAGACTCAAAACATTAACTCTGTTTTTCTCTCCACAGATGCTTGCAAACCTGTTGAGTTTCTTCAGCATTCTCTGTGTTTGTTTCAGCTTTCCAGCATCAGTAAGAGACATGGAATCGTACAATCTTTGAATTTTACAGTACAGAAGGAGGCCTGGGTGTCTGTACCAGCTCCTGAAAGAGCTACCCAGCTAGTCCCATTCTCCAGCCCTATCTCCACAGACCTTTAAATTCAAAATGTTCAAATATTTACCCAGCTCTCTTTTGAAACTTCCCATGGAACCCATCTCCACCACTCTCCCATGCAGTGCACTCCAAATACTAACAGCTCTGAGTAAAGACCTTTCTCATCTCACTCCTAGCTCTCTTGCTGACAATCTTAAAATTGTGACCCCTAGTTACTGACATACCAACTAGTGGAAACAGAATATCCTTATTTACCCTGTCAAAATTGTTCAGAATTTTGAACATCTCTATAAGGTCACTTTTCAATTTTCTCTGCTACAAGAATAAGTCCAATCTCTCTCATCTTTCCTTGTATCTAAAATCCCTCATTCCTGGTATCATTCTAGTAAAGCTCCTTTGCACTCCAGGGCTTTAACATCCTTCATTAAATATTGGAGCAGGAACTAAACACACTTCAACTTGCCTGGCCACCTTCAGAGTCTCATGCACTTGAACCCCGAGGTCCCTCTGCTCCTGTACTCCTGCAGAGTTGTCCCATTGAGCCTGTATTGTCTCTCCATGTTTCTTCAACCCAAATGCATTCTCTCACATTTCTTGGCATTGAAGGTCATCTGCCAGGTATCTGCCCATTTGGCCAACTTGTTAATGTCCCTCTGAAGTCACTCATTATCACCCTCACAATTCACTATTCTCCCAAGTTTAATATCATCTTCAAATTCAGAGATTTTGCCCTCAACACCCATCTCCAAATAGTTACATAAATCAAAAAAAGCAAGAGTGCGGACACCAATCCCAACACTACATTCAACTCAGCTCCAGGCTGAGAAATGCCCATCTCTACCTACACGCTGTTTCCTATCTTGTAGCCAACTTCCAATCCATGCTGACAAGGATTATCAATCCCAAATATTTCTAATTTGCTAGAAACCTGCCAAGTGGGACCACATCAAAAGCTTTCTGACATGGAAGGCTGATCCACAGTAATCTGCTTTTATTTGAATCAGCACCATCTTCTCATGCTGTGTAAATTATTGCTGTGTTTTTCTTCCATTTTGTCCTAATGCAAGATGAAAAGCACAACTTTATATGATTTTTTAAAATCCATATTTAGGTTCTGAAGAACCCAGCAATATTTGGTGCTTATAATCTACACACACTTCCTTTCACTCATATAACCCACTCAACATATTGTTTCATTTCTTTCTCCGCTGTGTGCTTATAGAGTCATTGAGTCATAGAGGTGTACAGCACGGAAACAGACCATTCAGTCCAACTCATCCATGCCGATCAGATATCCCAACCCAATCTAGTCCCACTTCCCAGCACATTGCCCATATCCCCCTAAACCGTTCCTGTTCATACACCCATCCAGATGCTCCTTTCACGTCCTCTTAAATGTATCTGTTATTTGCCTCAGCTGCTCCATGTGACAACAAGTTCATATTCTATCCACATTCAGGGGAAAGAGTATTCTCTGGAATTCCCGACTGGCGATTAATCTTTATTATCTATTTATGTTCCCTAGTTTTGGTGTCTATGTGTAGCCTGGCAAGGCCCTAGCTTTAAATACCACTTACTGTAAGAGGTCAACTCCCAAACTTTTTTCTCAAGAAACAAATCCCCTCCTTTTAGGGAATTTATATGACCTCTCCAACACAGTTTGCATATTAAAAATTATTGTTCAAAAGCCTGCAAGCATGGCAGGTTTCTTCAGTGGTTTAAAGGTCTCTACAGTTTATTAGTTCAAATTTGTAACTGAAGTTTTAAGGTTCAGACTAATCTATACTCTGTCATTCCGAGTGTAGATAAACAGCAGGTTGTTGGCATTGTATCTATGTTTTTGACGTTCCATTTACAATAGAGGAAAGTCCTTGAGGTTAGGGAGTGGCCATTAACTGTTCAGTTATCGCCTGCCACACAGTTTGGTTTTGGCCGGTTTCTTGTTTTCCACAGTGACTGTGTTTAACTGCAGTTAGATACAGAAAGAAGCAAATAAAGGCGAGGAAAAGTAAACAGCTAGTCTATCAATCCAATCCTACATCACACAGCCAGTCTCCACAAACCAATTGGGTAATCTCCCAGGATAGGCAGGCAAATATGGAAGAATTCCAGGGGCCAGGCCAATTTTAGGGAAAAAAGCAATCTGGGCAATGTCCATCTGAGTAATCTTTGGGAAATATGGGGACTGGGAAACTTCCACCAACAACTCATCTAGGTTCTACTTGTGATGGAGTGAGCCACAGTCAGGGATTTATACAGCTGCCTGAATGTTTGTGGCTAATGTGGACGTTTCATGAGCCAACAACTTATTCCATTGGTCAACTTATCTTGAGAAACAGTACTCATGACATTGAGCCTAGTGTTGTGCTTTTAGCATGTATACTCCTGTACTCCGGTCCCCTCCTAACCTGTCTAACTCAAAACCCATCCCTCTGGACCAAACTTAATCCTTTTAATCTTACAAAGACCTCAATCTGTTCTCCTTGATGTCTGTATATTTCTAGGAGTCAGTTAGCTTAGTTGGCTGGATGGCTGGTTGGCAATACAGAGTGATGACAACAGCATGGATTCAATTCCCTGGATGAGGCTACCACGAAGGAGTCTCCTTCTCAACCTCTCTCACCTGAGGCGTGGGGACCCTCAGGTTAAACCACCACCAGTTGTCTCTCTCTAATGAGAGAGCAGTGACAATTTTACCTTCATATTTTTCTGACAGAAAGTATGACCAGCCTTCTAATCTATGACAGTAATTAAGGGCTTTTTAAGGTAGAAGAATATGAACATAATTTTTCAGGTTTGAGTTTCCCTTTTTGTTGAGCTTTGTCTTCAGCTTGAAGCCTGGTTTTAAGTGCAGCTGGTGGTTCTCCTGGAAGTATTTTCCTTTGCTTATTTACTTACCATGGCTACTGGTTTATGACTCCAACCTACTAAACACATTAGACCACCTTCTGCTGAGAAACCAATCATTTTCATAATGTTGTATTTTTTCCCCTCCTTCTTAGAGTCATAGAGATGTATAGCATGGAAACAGACCCTTCGGCCCAACCTGTCCATGCTGAACAGATATTCCAACCCAATCTAGTCCCACCTGCCAGCACCCGGCCCATATCCCTGCAAACCCTTCCTATTCATATACCCATCCAGATGCCTCTTAAATGTTGCAATTGTACCAGCCTCCACCACTTCCTCTGGCAGCTCATTCCATACACGTACCACCCTCTTCATGAAAAAGTTGCCCCTCAGGTCTCTTTTATATCTTTCCCCTCTCACCCTAAACCTATGCCGTCTAGTTCTGGACTCCCCGACCCCAGGGAAAAGACTTTGTCTATTTATCCTATCCGTGCCCCTCATAATTTTGTAAACCTCTATAAGGTTTAATTTATTACAGTGTTCTGAAGTACCTCATGCAGTGAATAAAGGCGAACCAAGGGATGTATTGTACATAGATTTCTAGAAGGCATTTGATAAGGGGTCATACCAAAGAAAATTAAAGGTCATGGTGTTCAAGGTAACATAATGGCATGGATACAAGATTGGCTGGCTAACAGAAAGCGGGAATAAATGGGTATTTTTCAAAATGGCAGGATGTCACATTTGATATGGCACAGGGGTCAGTGCTGGGAGCCTAAACTCCTTACAATTATACCAACGGATTTGGAGGAAGGGGTTGAAGATACAGTAGGTGTTTCGCCTCAGCTTCTCTCCAAAGCATGGATGAGCCAGGAGCTTGCTGCAGGGAGTTGGAAACAAAGATTTATGTTAAGGCTTTCAATTCTGCTGAGTTGGAGACGCAAATATTCACCAGCTCCAAAACAAAAATAAAAGTTTCACAAAGAAAACAGTTCCTCATTTTGCAGATGGACGGAAATCTGTTGACATAGACTTCCGAGGATCTCTTTTACAGACCACCCTGGAATTCACTTTAATGGGAACACAGGAATGGAATTATGCCAATCAACTTGAAGCCTGTTCTGCCATTCAGTTAGATCAAAACTAATTTCTACAGCAATTCTATTTACCCATTTCTGTTTCACATCTGCAACATAACTACATTTATCTGACTTGATTCTTTAACCATTAATGATCTTGTCTACTGAAAAACTATTAAACCCAGTTTCAACACGGTTTTTGAGGGAGAGTTCCAGATTTCCACTTGCCTACTCCAACAACATTTAGTTGTTGAGAAGTTTGACACAATCCGGGACAAAACAGTCCATGTGATTAACACCCCATCCACCACCTTTATCATCCATTCCCTCCACCACTGATGCCCAGTAGTAGCAGTGTGGCCATCTACAAGATGCACTGTAACAACTCACCAAGGTTTCTTTCGCTGCAATTTCTGAAGCTATAACCTAGAAGGAAAATTTGCAGCAGACACATAGGAACATCACCAGCTGCAAGTTCTCCTCCAAGCCACACCGTTCTGAATGGGCATTTCTGAGACTGCTTTAACCTGGGTGGCTAATCACGGACGGGGTTAGCATGGTCTGATGTTGTGGCTGCTCCTAAGGAATGAGGAAGTCCCACATCAGCAGTATCTCCAGACCCTTACCCACACGGCAGGGCATCGATGTCCCCCTGTCTGCCTGGACCGGGACAAATGTCGGGAACCATGCAGGGGACCTTCAGACAGGACCCGTCCGAGAATACAACAACAGTTAAAAATGGTGTGGACATAATGGATGCTGGTGATTTCCAGGAGATCTGCTGCCTCACAAGTTATTCATGGAACATCCTGAGATAAGATGGGGCTGGAATCAGACATGAGGGATGCCTGTAGATGTTGAGCACGTAGTTAATGTGACAAGTTTAGTAAAATATGACAAAAAAACTCAACATAAGATGGATTTAGATAACAGAAAAGCACAAGATCCAGATGTATGTGTGTGAACTAGTCCTTCCTGACTGAGCCCCTCAATACTTGGCTCTAATTTTAACGTAATGTTCCCTCATTGTGGATTCTCCAAGCAGATTTCTCTCCATCTACTTAACAGGGACTGAATAAAATTAATTTTAAGTAAAACATCAGTAAGAAGGAAATTAATGAAATTAAAGCGTGACAAATCCCTGTGGGTCTGATAGTTTCTATCCGTGGGCGTTAAAGGAGTAAGGGAGTACATTGTAGCCACCCTAACTAAATTTGTCAGCGTTTTCCAGGTACAGAAGTCCCTCTGGATTAGAAAATTGAGCACCATTCCATTTTTCAAGAGGGGCAAAAGAAAGGAACGCCAGGGAATTACAGACCAGTTAGCATAACATCTGTGGTGGGGAAATTATTGGAGACTATGATCACGAATGTAGTAACTGAACACCTTGAAAATGTTCAATTTATCAGGCAGTTTCCTGGCAGGTAGATCATGCCTGACAAAACTCATTGAATTGTTTTGAAGAGGTGACTATGGTAATGGACTATGTCCATAGTTTACATGGACTTCCAGAAGGCATGTGAAAAGTCCTACATATGAGACTTAACTAAGGTAGAAACCCACAGACTTAAGCGCAAATTACTCATGTGGCTGGGAAATTGAATGAGTGGCAGGCAACAGAAAATTGAGATGATGGGAAGATACTCAAAATTGACAGGATGTAACTAGTGGTGTCCCACAAGGGCCTCAATTATTCACATTAATTATAACGACTTGGATACTGATATTTAAAGTCATATATCCAAATTTGCCAATGACACAAAGTTGTAGACCATGTAGATGATAGCATAAATTTACAAAGGGATATTGATAGACTACATGAATGGGCAAAATTGTAGTGGATGGAGTTCAGTGTAAATTCAGCGTGAGGTTATCCATTTTGGAAAATGGATAGATCGGTACTTTCTAGATGGTATGACATTAAATACAATGGACAAGCAGAGACATTTGGGGGTTCAGGTGAATGGATCTTTAAAATATCACTAACAAATGCAGAAAAGATCAGAAATCTAATGGAATTCTGGCCTTTACTTCAAGAGGAGTAAAGTCCAAGGATGCAGAAATTATGCTGCAGTTATACAAAACTCTGGTTTGACCCTACTTGGAGTACTATGTGCGGATCTGGGCACCACACATTAGGAAGGATGGATTGGCCTTGGAGGAAGGACAGCACAGGCTTACAAGAATGATCAGAAATTGCTGGATCAGCTCAGCAGCATCTGTGGAGAAGGCTCTGAAAATGGATCTCTGCTTTCTCACAACGGATCCTGCCAGAACTGCTGAGTTTCCCCAGCAATTTCTAATTTTGTTTTTGATTCTTATACAAGAATAATACCTGGACTTGAGGGGTTAAGGACTGATGAGAGATTTGAACAAAATAGGTTTTCTCTAAAATTTAGAAGGTTCAGGAGTGATCTGATTGAAGTCTTCAAAATATTAATAAGAAAAGGCAGGGTGTATAACGATAAACTATTTCCACTGATTGGGATTCAAGAACTAGGGAACATAGTCTGAGAATTAGGGCCAGACTGTTCAGGAAAGGTGTTTGGAAGCACTACTACACACAGCGGGTGTTGGAAGTTTGGAACTCTCCTCCAAAAACAGCAGCGGTTACTACATCAGATGTTAATTTTAAACCTGAGATAGGTATGTTTTTCTTCAGTAAAACTATTAAGTGATATGGATCAAAGGCAGGGATATGGAATTATGCCTCATGAAATAACTGCACAGATGCTGGTATCCCGTCACCAAGTCACCCTTTATTTACATGTACGGATGCCTGCCTTGTAGAAATTTTCCTCCTCTCTGTACAAGAATCTCAGGGACTCCCTCTCCCACTGCAACTCCCAGGTCATTTCCTCTGCCCTGAAGCTCTTCCTACCTGCCTATCTTCTTTTCCACCTATCCACTCCACCCTCCTCCCTGATCTACCACCTTCATCCCCTCCCCCACTCACCTTTTTTACTCTATGCTACTTTCTCCCCACCCCCACCCCCACCCACACCCTCCTCTTACTTATCTCTCCACCCTTCAGGCTTTCTGCCTGTATTCCTGATGAAGGGCTTTTGCCCGAAGCGTCAATTTTACTGCTCCTTGGATGCTGCCTGAACTGCTTTGCTCTTCCAGCACCACTAATCCAGAATCTGGTTTCCAGCGTCTGCAGTCATTGTTTTTACATGTACGTAGTACACTGGCTGTGGCCAGCCAGCTCAGAGTCAGTCCCCTGAACTGAGGGAATTCTAAACCCCCCTGTTTATACTGGTCAGCCAGGGCTTTCTGGTTGGGATTGTTAAATGGACCAATCAAGGATCTCATTGTGACTGAGATCCACCTGGTTCCAATCACTACAGCTCAGATTATGATCTCATTGAAGGTGGAATAGGCTCGAGGGGCTGAATGGCCTCGTCATGTTCCTATGTAGGATGTTGGACTTACACTGAGAAAGCCCTCATTTAAGAGAGGTTACAACATTATTATGAAATATACAACATGAAAAGTTAACAATGAGCTGAGTTATAGGGAATGTCCTCACAGAAACACAGTTAGGGCAAGGACGACTTGATATTTCATCACTTCTTGATATTGTCACAGATCTATCATGCTGCAACACACTGCTAATGTTTATTTCTAGCCATTTCCTTGTGAGAAAGACAACCGTTTGACAAAAAAATCAGTAAAATACAGAAGACTAAAATACCAAATGTTTGTGGTTTGACCTTTTGTACTTGATTCCTGTTTCCCATCTGTGCTGCAATACAACTGTCAAGAATATTTTTTTTAATCTTTGTTGTTGTGCTGTAGTTTTAGTTCAGCGTTATTGAAAAGGAATCAGTTACAGTGAGCTAAGAGTTGGTTGCAATGTAACTATAAATGATTCAAATAAGTTGGATCACCAAGACCATTGAAACTTCAAGGCAGAAAAATCATTGGCAGTTTAGAAATTAAATGCAATATGTTTTCTATGTCAAAGTTGTTACTGTGTTATTGAATATGATCTCATACACTTTGAACAGAAACCCACAAAACCAATAATTTCTTCATCTTAAATACAACTAGATTTCGATCTTTTTTCTGCTCAGTTGTCTTATGGTTTCTTTGTCATAACCTTCCTCAGAACATTCCACTTTCCAGTTGATTTCTATACATGAGCATTTAATTTATACACTTTTTGGAGTGCTGCTTATGTTGCTTTAGACTGGACCTCAAACGAGGATCAGAACAGTCAGGAATATTACTGACACAGATGAATAGCTGCAGAGTGGATACAAACGTGCAGAAACAGAACCAGCAGAAAAGAGACCAGCAAAGAGAGACAGGTGGAAAGGTGGAGCTTGTGAGTGGGGATAAGCACGAAACATGGTCTGACAGGCAGAGAATTGGCTTCTTTGATGTGGATAATCAGCATCCCAGGTGGCTCAGAATATAACAAAGGTGTTGGCAACAATCTGTAACTTCCAGAAGACTTGCTGTCAAATATGACCAGTCATAGATCATACAATTCCTACAGTGTGGAAACAGGCCATTTGGCCCAACAAGTCCACACCTACCTTCTAAAGAGTATCCCTCCCAGACCCACTCCCCTACCTTTTAACTCTACATTTACCCCGACTAACACATCTAACCTACACATCCCTGAACACTACGGGCAATTTCCCATGGCCAATTCACCTGACCTGCACATCTTTGGATTGTGGAAGGAAACCGGTGCACCCGGAGGAAACCCACGCAGACACGGGGAGAATGTGCAAACTCCACACAGCCACCAAAGTCAACATGGCCTTGACCATTCCTACCTCTGGAGACTTCCAGGGTTCTGCCACAGGCACATGTGGCAATGTTAGTCAATCAGATGAACTTCCAATGTATTGATGTGCGGCCCAATGCAACTTGATAATTAGATATTTATATAGCTTGTGAGCAGAATTCTAAAGTAGGTTTCCTTGTGCTTTTATCCTGAGATGGACCAACCTGCTGAATGTTTTCATACCTGTAACCAAGTTAACTGTGGTTGCTGGACACTCCATGCAATATTTGTTCATGACAAACTTCATAAACCCTCATATTGAAGTCTAGTAGCACTATAATGAATGTCCTATCGCTACCAGAAGAATATAAGGTCCTCAGAAAACTGCAGGGTTGGTTGAGGTTCCAGAGCTAGGAGGTACAGGACTATGGAGGGATCAGAACATTAGTCTGAGAATTTTAAATTTGAGATGTTGGAGCTAATGTAAGTCAGTGAATAGAGGGGCAATGGATGAATGGATGACAGCGAGTTGTGTTTTAAATGATACAAACAGACTTGGTTGTGGTATCAAATATGCTCAAATAAACATATGGAATGCAGTTTTTAGCTAGCATGTAAAAATGGTCATTGGACTAAGTGACAGAGGGTTTCTGACATCTGAACATAGTTTTATATTCACTTCTGGAATGTCTGCATTCCTGGTTGGACCAGCGTTTATTGCTGAGCTAAAGGACAAGAACAAGAAACGCCTTTGAATGCAATAAAATAATCAATTTCAATCTTTAAATAATTTTTAAAATTAAATTCATATCTGTTTTCCTGATACAACTTTCTAAATAACTGTATTTCCTAATTAGTGCTTCTAATAAATTATACAGTATTGGAAAAAAAATCTAATTTTAATTATCTGCTCTTGAATCAAGCAACATGTCATTTAGACATAAATTAGTTATCCATATGAAATGGTCCAAGTAAAATTCTTTCATCAAACCAATACATTTAGTATGATCAGAGTGAAAATTAGAAACTAGAAATTCCCTGAATATGATTTGCCTGGTCAATGAAGAATAAGGATAAAGATATGTTTCTAAAGTACTGCAATAATTGAAAGGATCATCTCCCTTTCTCTCTCTCACTTTCTCTGATTATCAATCCTTCCTTAGCTTCATGTGGCACTTATGTATCACATCCTGGAACATGATTGTTAAGAACTAAGCTTTTGGTTCCATTAGTTCCTTGATATTGGAGCCTCTCAGGTTTAATCCGAGCTGGATGTTTCAGGATGGACTCGATTTTTTATTTTCAAACTGTGGCATGATCCCAACTTCCTCCTCTGCTCCAGAACTACTGGCTTTTTCACCTTCCTTCAGGCTTTCTTCAGCTAACTGCGATAGGTATTTCTGTGACAAAAAGAAAAGTCTTTCATAAGTAAATAAGCACTTAGAAAAAGTCAAACTAAAACCTGTGCAAACATGGTGCAACTTACAAAACTGATCATAATTGGGTCACACTGATTTCTGTCTCGTTCATTTAAAACTAATCCCGAACATTTAAATTCTGACTGCCAATAGGTTTGTTCTCAGAAGATAATATTCAAAAAATGTTAAATATATACGTCTTAAATATTCAGATGCTAGTTATATCCCCTTATGAGTGTTATCTCTACCAACTCTGAACTTGTCAAATCACCCAGTGAACGATTACATGTTGAACAAAGTGCAGCATCTTAATTCTGGAAATTAAATTTA
Source organism: Chiloscyllium plagiosum (assembly GCF_037043375.1). Taxonomy (NCBI): domain Eukaryota; kingdom Metazoa; phylum Chordata; class Chondrichthyes; order Orectolobiformes; family Hemiscylliidae; genus Chiloscyllium; species Chiloscyllium plagiosum. Next base: position 2,009,590 of record NW_028270160.1, read on the forward strand.
AAGTATTTTTGACTGATTCTTAAGAAGGGAGAATTTGCATTTATAAAGCACCTTTTATGACCTTTGTATGTCCTAAAGCATCTGATAGACAAAGATTTGCTATTGTAGTTTAGTCACAAATATAATTTTGCAGAAATTTTCAACTGGCCCTACAAACTTGATTGAGTTTTTTGAGGAAGTAACAAAGAGGATTGATGAGGGCAGAGCAGTGGATGTGATCTATATGGACTTCAGTAAGGCGTTCGACAAGGTTCCCCATGGGAGACTGATTAGCAAGGTTAGATCTCATGGAATACAGGGAGAACTAGCCATTTGGATACAGAACTGGCTCAAAGGTAAAAGACAGAGGGTGGTGGTGGAGGGTTGTTTTTCATACTGGAGGTCTGAGACCAGTGGAGTGCCACAAGGATCGGTGCTGGGCCCTCTACTTTTTGTCATTTACATAAATGATTTGGATGTGTGCGTAAGAGGTACAATCAGTAAGTTTGCAGATGACACCAAAATTGGAGGTGTAGTGGACAGCGAAGAGGCTTACCTCAGATTACAATAGGATCTGGACCAGATGGGCCAATGGGCTGAGAAGTGGCAGATGGAGTTTAATTCAGATAAATGTGCGGTGCTGCATTTTGGGAAAGCAAATCTTAGCAGGACTTATACACTTAATTGTAAGGTCCTAGGGAGTGTTGCTGAACAAAGAGACCTTGGAGTGCAGGTTCATAGCTTCTTGAAAGTGGAGTCGCAGGTAGATAAGATAGTGAAGGCTGCGTTTGGTATGCTTTCCTTTATTGGTCAGAGTATTGAGTACAGGAGTTGGGAGGTCATGTTGCGGCTGTACAGGACATTGGTTAGGCCACTGTTGAAATATTGCATGCAATTCTGGTCTCCTTCCTATCGGAAAGATGTTGTGAAACTTGAAAGGGTTCAGAAAAGATTTACAAGGATGTTGCCAGGGTTGAAGGATTTGAGCTATAGGGAGAGGCTGAACAGGCTGGGGCTGTTTTCCCTGGAACGTCGGAGGCTGAGAGGTGACCTTATAGAGGGTTACAAAATTATGAGGTGCATGGATAGGGTAAATAGACAAAGTCTTTTCCCTGGGGTGGGGGAGTCCAGTACTAGAGGGCATAGGTTTAGGGTGAGAGGGGAAAGATATAAAAGAGACCTTAGGGGCAACCTTTTCACATAGAGGGTGGTACATGTATGGAATGAGCTGCCAGAAGAAGTGGTGGAGGCTGGTACAATTGCAACATTTAAGAGGCATTTGGATGGGTATATGAATAGGAAGGGTTTGGAGGGATATGGGCCGGGTGCTGGCAGGTGGGACTAGATTAGGTTGGGACATCTGCTCGGCATGGACGGGTTGGACCGAAGGGTCTGTTTCTATGCTGCACATCTCTGTGACTCTATAAAAATGGACAAGTTACTAAATCTCGCAGTCTGCTTCTATTCTAATAATTTTTAAAATAGTACAGATTCCTCAGCTCAGTAGTACTGTACTATTGGCATCAATACAACACACAAAAATGTGTAGGCTCCTTCACTGCTATCTTGAAGAAAGCACAAAGAGTTACAAAATAAAACAAAGAACTGTGGATGCTTGAGGTCTGAAACAAACAAAAACTGAAATTATTAGGGATACTCAACAGGACTGTGGAGACAAAATAGAATGAAAGTATTAAATCCAGGATCCTTCTTCAGAACTAGAAAATATCTCTGTCTCAATCAGACAGGACTCACATAAATCTCCTTAACTAATAAGCTCCAATATATTGTGTTTGACACAACAATATGCCAAAAAAATTATCTGAACAATAAGACATGGAACAGAATATAATCCTTACTGGGCCTAATCAATGTTGATGGGATTAGGCAGAAATGTATGTTTTTTGGGCTGTGTCAGTTTCCTCAGGTTTCTGTGGTGGTTTTCTCTCCACGGGGCATAGCGAGTATTCTCACTACATCTTACCAACACAATTTGTTAACTACTAACCCCGCACATAGGTGTCTCTCCAATATTCTACCACTTGCTGAACCTGGAATAACCTGGAATAATCCTGAACCAGGATATCCCAGAATGGATTTATAATCCTGACACTGACCACATCTTTAAGATCCAGCATGCAATGGTCCACCTCTGTCATTCCAAACCTTCCCCACACAATCTCTGACATTTGCTCAGACGTGGCATGAGAAGGGAAAGTTCCGTGGGAGAGCCAGTGGCCCAGTGGTATTCACTGGACTATTACTCCAGAAATTAAGCTAATGTCTGAGGACCTAGGTTCAAATTCCACCAAAGCAATTGGTAGAATTTGAGTTCAATAAAGATTCTGGAATTCAGGGCCTAATTATGATGATGAAACCATTGTCAATTGTCAGAAAATCTCATCTGGTTCACTAATGTCCTTTAGGGAAGGAAACTGCATCCTTGTCTGGGCAACATGTGACTCCAGGACCCACAGCAATGTGGTTGACTCTTAACTGCCCTCTGGGCAATTAAGAATGGGCAGTAAATGCTGATTTAGCCAGAGATGCCCTCATCTTGTGAGTGAGTAAAGTAAATAATTGGCGCACTCTGCTTTGTGGGTCAGGTCCTGCTGAATGGGATTGTACAGAGTCATCACTTCCTCCTCCCGAGGACATACAATGGAAGACCATGCCAGCTTGCTCCAAGGTTCAAGACTAATGCCCGGCACTGTAGGAAGAATTTTTTTATTCATTCACGGGATGTAGGCATCATCAGCTCGGCCTGCATTTCAATAACCTTCTCCACTATGTCAGCACAAGTGCGACTATCTTATTTCTGATTTCTCACACTCACTAATCTCCCAGCGAAGCTTGTGGCCTACCTGCGACATCTTCTCTCGCTCACTGTCACACACTGAAATCCCCAACTCCACTGATGCTGCAGTCGCTCAGCGCTGCCTACTCACGCACTTAGTGAGGACATCTCACTGCCTGCACCAACACTACCGGCTGTGCTACCCACTTTCCGCTTCATTAATACCCTTCTCTCTCTCATTTCAGGAGGAAAATAGCCCATAACATGGCAGAAGGAGTCAAGATGGTGGGGTGGGAGGATGCTGACTGACCATGTCCAAGCCCCTGGATGGTTATCGGAGGTTGCCCTTGACTCACTGTACCAGAATCATCTGACAAAAGGCTTGACTGAGGCCTACTAACAACTACGACAGGTTTCCTGGCTTTATGCCTACATCAAACAGAGACATGGAGGAGCAGACTGGGATGAAGAGTTTGGAAAGATGCAGAAGTAAAAGGGTTATTGTCATGGTGACTTTAACTACCCTAATGTTGACTGGAATCTCCTTAGTTCAAATAGTTTGGATGGAACAGTTTTTGTCAGGAGTGTCCAGGAAGGATTCCTGACTCAATATGTAGATAGGCTGACTAAAGGGGAGGCCATATTGGATTTGATGCTTGGCAATGAACCATGCCAGGTGTCAGATCTCTCGTTGGGAGGGCATTTTGGTAATAGTGATCACAATGCCATGACTTTTACTATAGTCATGGAGAGGGTGAGGAGCAGACGGTATGGGAAGGTATTTAATTGGGGACAGGGGAATTACAATGCTATTAGGCAGGAACTGGGGCACCTAAACTAAGACCAAATGTTCTCAGGGAAATGCACAACAGAAATGTGGAGGTTGTTTAGGGAGGAGAAAGTGAGGTCTGCAGATGCTGGAGATCAAAGTTGAAACTTTATTGCTGGAACAGCACAGCAGGTCAGGCAGCATCCAGGGAACAGGAGATTCGAGCACTTGCTGATAGTGCTGGACAGGTTGTCCCACTGAGGCAAGGAAGGGATGGTAGTTTGAGAGTACCTTGGGTGACAAGGGATGTGGAAAATCTAGTCAAGAAGGAGAAGGAAGCTTACTTAAGGTTGAAGAGGCAAAGATCAGACAGGGCTCTAGAGGGTTACAGGGTAGTCAGGAAGGAACTGAAGAATGGACTTGAGAGCTAGAAGGGAGCATGAGCTTCAGCAGGTAGGATTAAGGAAAACCCGAAAGCGTTCTACACTAACATGAAGAACAAGAGGATGGTCAGAGTGAGGGTAGGGCCGATGAGGGAGAGTGGAGGGAACTTGTGCCTGGTGTCAGAGGAGGTAAGAAAGGCCCTTAATGAATAATTTGCTTCAAGGTTCACTAGTGTGAGGGACCTTGACATTTCTGAGGACAGCATGAAACAGACTGATACGCTGGAACAGGTTGATGTACTGAAAAGTTTGAAAAACATGAGGTTAGATAAACCCCCTGGGCCAGATGGGATATATCCAAGTTTACTACAGGAAGTGAGGGAACACATTGCTGTGCCTTTGGTGATGATCTTTGTGTCCTCACTGTCCACTGGAGCAGTGCAAGATGATTGGAGGGTGGAAAATGTTATTCCCTTGTTCAAGAAAGGGAATAGGGATAATCCTGGGAATTACAGACCAGTCAGTCTTACGTCAATGGTGGGTAATGTATTGGAGAGAACTCTGAGAGTCAGGATTTATGATTACTTGGAAAACCATAATCTGATTAGAGACAGTCAGCATGGCTTTGAGAGAGGTAGGTCTTGTCTCACAAGCCTCACTGAATTCTTTGAGGATGTGACAAAACACATTGATGAAGGTAGAGCAGTGGATTTGGTGTACATGGATTTTAGCAAGGTGTTCGATATGGTTCCCCAAGGTAGGCTCATTCAGAACGTAAGGAGGCATGGGATACAGGGAATTTTGGCTGTCTGGATATAGAGTTGAGAGTATGGTGCTGGAAAAGCACAGCAGGTCAGGCAGCATCCGAGGAGCCCTGAAACGTTGATTTTCCTGCTCCTCGGATGCTGCCTGACCTGCTGTGCTTTTCCAGCACCGCACTCTCGACTCTAATGTCCAGCATCTGCAGTACTCACTTTCGCCTGGATATAGAATTGGCTGGCCCATAGAAGACAGAGGGTGGTGGTAGAGGGAAATTATCCAGCCTGGAGCTCAGTGACCAATATTGTTCCACAGAGATCTGTTCTGGGGCCTCTGTTCTTTGTGATTTCCATAACTGACTTGGATGAGGAAGCAGAAGGGTGGGTTAGTAAGTTTACCAATGACATGAAGGTTGGTGGAGTGGTGGATAGTGTGGAGGGCTGTTGTAGGCTGCAACGGAACATTGACAGGATGAGGAAGTAGAAGGGTGGGTTGATCAGTGATCACTGATCATCCTACTGGGCTGATCAGTGGCAGATGGAGTTCAACCTTGAAACATGAAGTGATTCATTTTGAAGGTCAAATTTGAATGCAGAATACAGGGTTAAAGCCAGGATTCTTGGCAGTGTGGAAGAACACCGGGATCTTGGGGTCCATGTCCATAAATCCCTCAAAGTTGCCACCCAAGGTGATAGGGTTGTTAAGAAGGCATATGATGTGTTGGCTTTCATTAGCAGGGAGATGGAGTTTAAAAGCCACGAGGTTATGCTGTAGCTCTATAGACCACACTTGGAATATTGTGTTCAGTTCTGGTTGCCTCATTATTGGAAGAATGTGCAAGCTTTAGGAAAGGTGCAGAGGAGATTTACCAGGATGCTGCCTGGACTGGAGGGTATGTCGCATGAAGAAAGGTTGAGGGAGCTAAGGCTTTTCTCATTGGAACGAAGAAGGGTGAGAGGTGACTTGATAGAGATGTACACGATGTTGAGAGGCACAGATAGAGTGAATAGTCAGATAATTTTTCCCAGGGCAGAAATAACTATCACAAAGGGACATAATTTTAAGGTGACTGGAGGAAAGTTTAGGGGAGATGTCAGAGGTAGGTTCTTTACACAGAGAGTGGTGTGTGTGTGAAATGCACTGCCAGCGGTGGGAGTAGAGTCAGAGACATTAGGGGCATTTAAGCAAACCTTGGATAGGCACATTGCACAATGAAGGGTATGTAGGTTAGTTTGATCTTAGTGTTGGACAAAAGGCTGGCACAATATCAAGGGCCGAAGGGCCTGTACTGTGTTGTACTGTTCTACATTTGATGTTCTAAATGTGCATGAAAACAGCAGTATTGTGAGCCTGGTATCTGTGGCTGAGGTACAAGCTGCAAAAACACCCAGCAAGCCAGGGATGCTGGGAGCATGCAGGTAGGCATAAAGTAAGTGAATGCTAAGAATGCAAATGAGTTCCCAGAGATGCAGCCTGGTGCAGCCCCTGAACTGAATGTGTCCCTGAGCACACAGTGTCCTTATTGTAGTGTTACAATGAGAGATACTGGGGCAATGTTGAAGGCAGAGTATTCTGTAAGTGGATCAGAGATGTGCCAGGAAGGTTCTTCAGGGTTGGCACATGTTGGATGCCAATGGCAGTGGACATAAGGGGTGTGTGGCTGGTGCCCATGCAGAATGCCCAGAGATGTTGGTGCCCAGTGTCCAATCTGGAATCGTGTGGAACAAACAGGGAGCTGAACGTGCCAGATCCGTGCTCTGATTTCAACATTGAGGATTCTTGATGTTTAGTTTTGCCTGCAGTGCATGGTGGGATTGGAAGCTGTGTTTCAGTAAGGCATGGTGAGCATATTAAAAGTCATTAATAATCAATAATCCTTGTTAATAAGAATTTCCTCCTGCCCCATTGAGAATAACCTTGTTTCCACACCCGGAACTTCGTTTGAAGATGCAATGTGTTAATCCCGAAGTTGAGATAGGCCTCACTGGATTTCTCAGACGATTCTGTCCCACATCTTCCTATCCCCTATTTAGGCCCCTATAAGAATCCACCCAATAAAGGTATACAAAAACAAATCTCTAAACACTATTATTAGCTTAGACTGTGGATCTCCTATAACATTGCACCATTTTACAGGTTAAAGTATTATGGGGAGCAATAGGGAGGTAATTGCAGGAACCATGTCCCATCCACAGATTAACTGAAATCTTTCAGTTTGTGGGCACAAAGGTTTTGCCCTGCACCCCCACCACTACCACCATCTTTTCAAACATATCCTGGCTACACACCAGGGGCCGTTCCAGGCAACTTGTCAAAACAGTACTTCAATGATATCATTCCCTGCAGTCTTACACTGAATTTTCAAATTGCAAATACTCCACCCAGTTTCAGTTCTCCCAAGGAGATTGATGTCTGACATTTACTGAAGCATTTTGCAAGGGAAACTCAAAGCTTTAGCTTCACTGCATCACATTACATTTTGTTGTCTGGTTTGCTTAAATTAGATATCCTAAAGTGATCTATTCCCATTTGCCAGCACTTGGCCCCTATCCCTCTAAACCCTTCCTATTCATATACCCATCCAGATGCCTCTTAAATGTTGTAATCATACCAGCCTCCACCACATCCTCTGGCAGCTCATTCCATACATGCACCACCCTCTAGGTGAAAAAGGTGCCCCTTAGGTCTCTTTTATATCTTTCCCCTCTCATTCTAGACCTATGCCCTCTAGTTGTGGACTCCCCCACCCCAGGGAAAAAGACTTTGTCTATTTATCCTATCCATGCTCCTCATGATTTTATAAACATCTATGAGGTCACCCCTCAGCCTCCAACACTCCAGGGAAAACAGTCCCAGCCTGTTCAGCCTCTTCTAATAGCTCAAATCCTCCAACCCTGGCAATATCCTTTTAAATCCTTTCTGAACCCTTTCAAGTTTAACAACGAATTTTCTATATCAGGGAGACCAGAACTGCACGTAATATTCCAACAGTGGCCTAACCAATGTCCTGTACAACCACAACATGACCTCCTGACTCCTGCACTATATGCACTGACCAATAAAAGCAAGCATACCAAACGGTCTCTTCACCACCTGTCTAAATGTGACTCAGTTCAAGGAATTATGAACCTATATCCGAACATGCGTCTCTTTGTTCGTCAACACTTCCCAGGGCCCTCCCATTCACTGTATACATCCTGCCCTGATTTGCCTCACCAAAATGCAGCACCTCACATTTATCTAAATTAAACTCCATCTGCCACTCCTTGGCCCATTTGCCCATCTGATCAAGGTCCCATTGTACGCTGAGATAACCTTCTTCACTGTCCAATTCACCATCTGCAAACATATTAACCACACCTGCTATATTCTCATCTAAATCATTGATATAAATGACAAAAAGCAGTGGACCCACAGCGATCCTTATGGCTCACTGCTGGTCGCAGGCCTCCAGTCTGAAGAGCAACCCTCCACAACCACCATGAGTCTTCTTTCTTCGAACCAATTTTGTACCCAAATGGCTAGTCATCCCTGGATTCTTTGTGATCTAACCTTACTAACCAGAATCTTTTCGACATCATCTCCAATGCTGTAAAAGTGTGGAGTTGGATAATGATTTGATCATAAGACCATAAGACCATAAGACATAGGAGCGGAAGTAAGGCCATTCGGCCCATCAAGTCCACTCCACCATTCAATCATGACTGTTGGGCATTTCAACTCCACTTACCCGCATTCTCCCCATAGCCCTTAATTCCTTGTGACATCAAGAATTTATCAATTTCTGCCTTGAAGACATTTAGCGTCCCAGCCTCCACTGCACTCTGCGGCAATGAATTCCACAGGCCCACCACTCTCTGGTTGAAGAAATGTCTCCGCATTTCTGTTCTGAAGTTACCCCCTCTAATTCTAAGGCTGTGTCCACGGGTCCTAGTCTCCTCGCTTAACGGAAACAATTTCCTAGCGTCCACCCTCTCCAACCCATGTATTATCTTGTAAGTTTCTATTAAATCTCCCCTTAATCTTCTAAACTCCAATGAATACAATCCCAGGATCCTCAGCCGTTCCTCATATGTTAGACCTACCATTCCAGGGATCATCCATGTGAATCTCCGCTGGACACACTCCAGTGCCAGTATGTCCTTCCTGAGGTGTGGGGACCAAAACTGGACACAGTATTCCAAATGGGGCCTAACCAGAGCTTTATAAAGTCTCAGTAGCACAACAGTGCTTTTATATTCCGACCCTCTTGAGATAACTGACAAAATTGCATTCGCTTTCTTAATCACGGACTCAACCTGCATGTTTACCTTTAGAGAATCCTCAACTAGCACTCCCAGATCCCTCTGTACTTTGGCTTTATGAATTTTATCACCGTTTAGAAACTAATCCATGCTTCTATTCTTTTTTCCAAAGTGCAAGACCTCGCATTTGCTCACATTGAATTCCATCAGCCATTTCCTGGACCACTCCTCCAAACTGTCTAGATCCTTCTGCAGCCTCCCCACTTCCTCAGTACTACCTGCCTGTCCACCTAACTTTGTATCATCGGCAAACTTCGCTAGAATGCCCCCAGTCCCTTCATCCAGATCATTAATATATAATGTGAACAGCTGCGGCCCCAGCACTGAACCCTGCAGGACACCGCTTGTCACCAGCTGCTATTCTGAAAAAGAACTTTTTATCCCAACTCTCTGCCTTCTGTCAGACAGCCAATCCTCAATCCATACCAGTAGCTCACCTCGCACACCATGGGCCCTCACCTTGCTCAGCAGCCTCCCGTGTGGCACCTTATCAAAGGCCTTTTGGAAGTCTATGTAGACCACATCCACTGGGTTTCCCCGGTCTAACCTACTTGTCACCTCTTCAAAGAATTCCAACAGGTTTGTCAGGCACGACCTCCCCTTACTACAACCATGTTGACTTGTTCTAATCCGACCCTGCTCGTCCAAGAATTTAGAAACCTCATCCTTAATGATGGATTCTAGAATTTTACCAACAACCGAGGTTAGGCTAATTGGCCTATAATTTTCCATCTTTTGTCTTGATCCTTTCTTGAACAAGGGGGTTACAACAGCGATCTTCCAATCATCCGGGACTTTCCCTGACTCCAGTGACTTTTGAAAGATCTCAACCAACGCCCTGCTATTTCCTCAGCCACCTCCCTCAGAACTCTAGGATGTAACCCATCTGGGCCAGGAGATTTATCAATTTTAAGACCTTTTAGCTTTTCTAGCACTTTCTCTTTTGTAATGGCAACCATACTCAACTCAGCCCCCTGACTCCCTTTAATTGTTGGGATATTACTCATGTCTTCCACTGTGAAGACTGATGCAAAGTACTTATTACGTCCTCCTGTTATTTCCTTATCTCCCATCACTAGGCTTCCAGCATCAGTTTGAAGTGGCTCAATGTCTACTTTTGCCTGTCATTTGTTTCTTATGTATTGAAAGAAACTTTTACTATCATTTCTAATATTACTGGCTAGCCTACCTTCATATTTGATCCTCTCCTTCCTTATATCTCTCTTTGTTATCCTCTGTTTGTTTTTGTAGCCTTCCCAATCTTCTGATTTCCCAGTGCTCTTGGCCACTTTATAGGATCTCTCTTTTTCTTTGATAGATTTCCTGACTTCCTTTGTCAGCCATGGCTGTCTAATCCCTCCCAGGATAATCTTTCTCCTCTTGGGGATGAACCTCTGTACAGTGTCCTCAATTATACCCACAAACTCCTGCCATTTTTGCTCTACTGTCTTCTCCGTTAGGCTCTGCTTCCAGTCTATTTTCGTCAGTTCCTCTCTCATGCCCTCATAATTACCTTTATTTAACTGTAACACCATTACATCCGATTTTGCCTTCTCTCTTTCAAACTGCAGACTGAACTCTACCATATTATGATCGTTGTTTCCTAAGTGTTCCCTTACTTTAAGATCTTTTATAAAGTCTGGTTCATTACATAGCACCAGATCCAGAATAGCCTGCTCCCTTGTGGGCTCCATGACAAGCTGTTCCAAAAAGCCATCCTGTAAGCATTCCATGAATTCCCTTTCTTTGGATCCACTGGCAACATTATTTACCCAGTCCACCTGCATTGTGACCTTGCCTTTCTGACTTGCCTTCTCTATTTCCCGGTACATGTTGCGCCCCTGGTCCTGACCACTGTTAGGAGGTCTGTACATAACTCCCACTATGGTTTTTTTGCCTTTGTGATTCCTCAATTCCACCCACACAGACTCCACATCATCCGATGCTATGTCATTCAGTGCCATAGATTTAATTTTGTCCTTAACTAACAAGGCAACCCCGCCCCCTCTGCCCACCTCCCTGTCTTTTCGATAAGTTGAAAACCTTGGATGTTTAACTGCCAGTCCTGACCCCCCTGTAACCACGTCTCTGTGATGCCTACCACATCATAATCATTCACGATGATCTGTGCCATTAGTTCATCTGCTTTGTTATGAATGCTACAAGCATTCAGGTAAAGTGCCTTAATGCTAACTTTATTATCATTAGAGATATTGGAAGTCATAAGATGTCCTAAGTTATCCTTCCTTTTTGCTGCATTCCCAGTCTGTCTCAAGTTTAAATCTGCCTGCGCATATGCTATCCTGCCGCTTATCTTTCCATTTAACTCCATACTCTCTATCGTTTTCACTTTCCCTTCCCCTCAACTCAGAAGTTTAAAGTCCTACTGACCACCCTATTTATCCTCTTCGCTAGAACATTGGTACCTGATCGGTTCAGGTGGAGACCGTCCCAACGGTACAGATCCCCCCTGTTCCAAAACTGATGGCAATGCCCCATGAAGTGGAATCCCTCTTTCCCACACCAATCACTTAGCCACGTGTTTACTTCCCTAATTTTCTTATCCCTATGCCAATTGGCACGTGGCTCGGGCAGTAATCCGGAGATTATGACCCTTGAGGACCTGTACTTCAATTTCCTTCCTAGTGCTTGATAATCCCCAAACAGGTCCTCCACCCTAGCTTTGCCTATGTTGTTAGTCCCAACATGGACCACAACAACTGGATCCTCCCCCTCCCGCTCCAATATCCTTTCAAGCCGGTCGGAGATGTCCCGCACCCTGGCACCGGGCAGGCAACACACCATGCGAGACTCCCGATCCGGCTTGCAAAGGATACGATCTGTCCCCCTAATTAGAGAATCCCCTATAACCACTACTTGTCTTTTTGCTCCCCCCTCTTGAATGGCCTTCTGCACCATGGTGCCGTGGTCAGCTGGCTCATCCTGTCCAGATGAGTACTATGTCAAGTTTCACAATAATTTTCATCTTTTTTTGTTCCCGCAGAATTGAACAAGATTACATGGAAGAGACAATTCACGTGATATAGAAGTGCTTCGGGATTATGGAAGAAACTTAGGGAAACACAGTGAATGCATATCTTTACTCAGTAGATCTGATAACAAATCCAAATTTTCAAACAAAATAATACAAGAGAATGGATAGAATTTGATAATATTGCAAGAGCATGCAACATTACCGAGCTTCATGTATTAATCATGAAATGGAGGCAGCAATATCCAGCAGAAGAATGCATATCCCAGGAAAATTTATTGACAACTTTATACACTGTCCGAATCTTGTGATTAGACCGACTCATGACCAGAACTAATTCACGATAGAATTGTAAATGGAATTTCTAATTTTTCTCTTTTAGTTATGTGACTTTCAAAAGGGGATCTCACATTGAAAAGAGCCATCCTGATAGTGGGAGAAGTTGAAATTTCAAAACAGTAGAAGAGAATCATGGGAACAGAAAGCTGACTTAAGTTCCAGATTCTTATCATACTTTGTCACCCACCGAAGTTACAAAAATCAGCACAAAACCCCTTCAAATCTTTCAAAAGTAAGAGTTAATGTTCCAGATGTGGAGATAAAAATGACATAAACAGAAACAATGTCCAGTTTATAATGCTCAGTGAAAACTTTGAATGACACTGGGATATTTCCAGAGGATGTGCAAATGTCAAAGACAACGGCTGAAACATTGGAAAGAAAGACATCTACAGCAACCATCTTTGGAAGAAATCCAGAATATCAAGACATATCTTCATTAAAACACTTATCATTATAAACTGATGTGTCACCTGGGGAAGGTACAACTCAATCCTTCTGAGCTGCAAGAATTGGTTCATCTCAAGCAGACCGTACATGTTTATGGTATTCCAGCTAACTTTAAACTTGGTACTGGAGTGAGTGATACTATTTTGTCTAAAAATATTCCTTGATTGAAGAGAAGGAATTGAATAATCTTTTGACAGAGAACTATATGATGCAGACAGAGCACTGTTCATGATCAAGGGAATGCTGAGAGTCCTCATAAAATGCCTGTGCAAAGTCATTTCAGACCAAAGCTCTTCTGACTTGCAGCAGAAACATGTGCCTCACTCTTAAAATTCTAGACCGTCTGGTGAAGAACATAAAAAAACTGAGAAACCAAAAAGCAATGATCAAAGTAAATCTACTCAAAAAGAGGAAGACTTCAGAGGTCTCATAAGAGTATTCAAAGAACCTAAGAGAAAAAACACACCACTTGAGATTATTTGCATTGGTATCAGAGAACGTATCACAACTGACAGATCAGAAGACATCAAACAAATTTGTTCTGATCTGATTGTCAATTACCCTTGACACTACAACCTTCTGGAATCAGTCATAGATTCTTGCTACAGATGTTTCAGCTGTTAGAAGGAGGACTGAAGCAATATTATCAGCTTCACTGTTTATGATTGAACCTGATAAAACAAGGCCATTAACCAAAAAAAAGTCAAGAATGGAAAGACCACGTGAGGTACATCTCACTACAACATCACAAGGAACATTTCGTCTTTCAGAAACATGACTATTTTCTCTGACATGATTTCATCCTGTACAGGAGATAAGTGTTCAAAGGGGACATCAATGCCAGAGAATATTCTCTGTAAAGAGTCGATAGGAAAGCAAGGTGTCACCAAGGTTCCAGTGTGGCAATAAACTCTCCCTGAGAACTTCATCCTCAAGTTGTAGACTTTGAACTCAACATGGCCATCAGTTATTTCTAAAGTCAGAGACTGTGATGGGGAGGTTTGGGATAATCAGACACTTACATTCCTTTTTTAAACCAATCGGTTGAAGAAACTCAATAACCAGAAGCGAAGCTTGGGGACGATGTCACAAGACAATTAGGACCGAGAAAGGGTTAACTGTCATAAGTAGATAAAGTCTACCGTGGGATATAAATAATTGATCGCAGAAGAACTAATCAGTTTTCCGAGAGTTGCAGAGATTCTTTATTTGTTGTAACTGGATCCTAGCCAGTTTGTGAGTTATTCTTGGTTTTAACAGCAAATACCTAAAGTAGTGACACGTGTTTACTCTTAAGTTGAGCCTGGTGTCTTACAAGAGACAATCAAGTATCACAGCTATAATATAACTAGCTACTAAGTGAGATGGAACAAACCTTTACCGTTTAAACAAAACAGAGTTACATCCGGCTGAAGATATCTTGTGGTCTTCCTTCCCTCCTTGGCAACATTATCTCGACTAAGTCCAATAAGGAGGATTGGTGGCAGTGAATTCACCCTCAACATGTGACATTGCAGGAAGCCAACATTATAGGATTGAGAAGACAGACTTAAGATGATTTGGGGATGGCGGTATTGGACTGGGGTGTACAAAGTTACAAATCACACGACACCAGGTTATAGTCCAACAAGTTTAATTGGAAGCACTAGCTTTCAGAGTGCTGCTCCTTCATCAGGTGGCCGTGGAGGACACAGTTGTAAGACACAGAATTTATAGCAAAAAATTTACAGTGTGACGTAACTGAAATTATACATTGAAAAATACTTTGATTGTTTGTTTAGACTCTCATCTGTTAGAATGACCATGATAGTTTCACTTCTTTTATATGTAAATCACAAAACTTTTTTAAAAGTTACATTCTCAGGTTAAAACTGTAACAATTGGTGTCAGTGCAGACAAGATGTTGAGATGTTGAAGGTGTTAGCCCCCTGTGTTCCCTGTCTATGCTATGATGTTTAGACTGATTCTAATCTAAAAAATGAGTTAACAGAGTCTTACATGGATTCATGCAGTTTTTGAGCAAAGTACAATGTAACTCTGCAATTACAAATCCACCCCACAAACGTGTATGTGTGTGTATATGTGTATCTGGGGTAGGGGTTTGTGAGTGTCTGTGAGAGAGAATGCATGTGTGTGTGTGAGTTTAAGATGAACAATGAAAGGCCAGGAGCAATAGGAGAAATCTTTGTTCTTACTCAGCATGGTTTAGGATCTGGAGTTCATTACCTAAGAACGTGGTTGAGGTAAAGTTTAATTCTGGCTTTCAAAAAAGGAATTGGATAATCATACAAAGAGAAAAATCATGGCTGCAGGAAAAGGCATGGGAATGGGATTAGCTGAGTTACTCTTGGATGGAGCTGACATGGGCATGTCAGACTGAATGGCCTCTTTGTGTTCCATAATCATTCTACAATCCTATGACAATGCTTATTTGATCACAGATGAATTGCAGGAGGATTGGATATTGGTGTCTCTAGTGGCCTTCTCTTCTTTCCTGTTTGTTTATTTTCTTACATTATTCGATTATTCAGCAAATATCTGTTCTTTCCCCATGAGATGGAAGAGGTTTATTTCGATAAGGCGCTACATCCAGTTACATGCTGCTGCCTCATTAAATGGAACCAGGTGAAGACAGTCAACATTACGAGTGGCCACCTGTTGTATGCTGAGTCTGGGTTAAATGAGTCACATTGTAAACATGGAGGATGCCTTCATTAGAGCACTTTTAACAATCTATTTATATTTCTACATTTACTATATGGGCAACTGTATCTCAGTAGATATATATGTAGAGGACATGATAAAGTCAGCAATCCACACCTCCTGAAGTGTTGTATTTGCTCCCTGTGGATATACACCATTAGAACTGAAGACCTTCATTTGACCCTTTGTTAATGTTAACATAGCGCCTTCAAGGGCTACCAACAGAGATATTCAATATTAGTCACCAACTGATTTTGTGCTTAATGTATTGGTCTGTTCCCAAGAAACTGTCATATAGTTACCCATCTCCATGAAAATTGGATTTGTGTCAGCTACATTTTGCTTTGACCATAGAATTAGCACATTCCAAATTTAATGAGCAACTCTATATCTTGTCAATTAGTTCAGGCTGCGCTGTGGTTTTATTTGAAGTCTGGAAGTACTAACTGGTTAGGGATTTCCAATACTGCTGAAGTGCCAGTGGTATTACAAAACCAGCTGATTTCTCCTGATCTTTTTAAAGCACAGCGTGTCTCAGTCATTAATCGCAGCAATTACATTTAACTCATTTTACACAGTTCGCACTATTCTACTGACTATCCATTACTGATTATCCATTAGCACTAAAGGAAACAAGATGCCTGAGCCAAACACTTGCGCATTTCTTAACTGTGTTAGTTTATTTATTTTAAATGCACCCTTTGCTACAATCATGAACTTGGTATCTTATAGAGTCGTAGAGTTGGTACAGCATGGAAACAGACCCTTTATTCCAACTTGTCCACGCTGACCAAATTACCTAAATTAATCTAATCCCATTTGCCAGCATTTAGCAAAATATGTTTGGAACACATAGGAGGTTGATTGAGTCTAACACAGAAATACATTGCTGTTCTTTCAGTGTCACTGGGTCAAAATCTGAACTCTCCTCCCTCAGGGTATTGTGGGTTTACCTTAGCACATGGACTGCAGTGGATCAAGAAGGCAACTCACCCCCACCTCCTCAAAGGTCAACTAGGGTCAGACAATAAATACTGACCTAGTCAGTGACACCTTCATCCCATGAGTGAATAAATAAAAGGAAAATGCAGCGAACTCCCATTGAAAAATAAATGACATGCTCATAAACCCTTTACTAAAACCACTGTAATAACAATGTAGGCTTCAATATAATTTTAATGTCTTTATTCTGCAATAAAACTTTGCAGTTTAAGTTATCCCAAGCCTAAATCCTATTGCACTCTAAATCTAATATGTAACCATGGCCATTGGCAGGACTCAGGTATTTTTGGGGCTGCACTAGCCTTTTCAAAGCAGCTGTTTGGCTTTTGCTATGTTGGTATATACATCCGAACTGTATGGATACATGGAACACAAATCAATCCATTACCACAAACTGACGGTACAAGAAGGAATGGAAAGTTATCAGTCATTGACGACCCTCTAGAATGTTGTGAGCACTGACACCAGTGGCCTTTTTAAAACATTTTGATTGATCCTTAGACTGGTCCTTACCACAGTATTCCAGTGACTGAAATCATATACATTTACAAGTTTTAATTTTTCCTCTCTCTTCTGATTGGCTCTGCTCATCTGCAATCCATTGACAACTCAGGAGCCATTTATTCAGGCGTTCACTCATACATTTTCTAATATTTTCATATTTTATTTTAGTTCTTAATTATTGTTATTGTGATAGCTTTGAAGTTGCCTTGCACCCAAAAACTATGAAGAGCTTTTATTTCTTCTATTTATTCTATAGCTTTCTAATCTCATTGGTGGGCGGCACGGTGGCACAGTGGTTAGCACTGCTGCCTCGCAGCGCCAGAGACCCGGGTTCAATTCCCGCCTCAGGCGACTGACTGTGTGGAGTTTGCACGTTCTCCCCGTGTCTGCGTGGGTTTCCTCCGGGGCTCCGGTTTCCTCCCACAGTCCAAAGATGTGCAAGTCAGGTGAATTGGCCATGCTAAATTGCCCGTAGTGTTAGGTAAAGGGGTAAATGTAGGGGTATGGGTGGGTTACGCTTCGGCGGGTCGGTGTGGACTTGTTGGGCCGAAGGGCCTGTTTCCACACTGTAAGTAATCTAAAAAATCATAGCGTTACACTTCTGTCTTGTCTGCTAATTTCTCCATCACCTTCACTTCTCGTGTTTTTAAAATCGGACCTAAATTAAGGAGCAAATTACTGCAGATCCTGGAATAAGTACTGGAAACAAAAAAATGCTGAAGATCACAAGGGGTCAGGCAGCATCTATGGAGAGAAAGCAAGATAACATTTCAAGTAGTATCAAAAGGTGACCTTGCTCTCTCTCCATAGATGCTGCCTGACCTCTTGTGATCACCGTTGAAACTTTATTGCTGGAACAGCACAGCAGGCCAGGCAGCATCCAGGGAACAGGAGATTCGACGTTTCGGGCACAGGCCCTTCTTCAGGAATGGGCACATTCGGGCACAGGCCCTTCTTGTGATCACCAGCAATTTTGTTTTCTGACCTACATCAATGTTCCAGTTTTTATATTGACTTTTTTTCCTTTTCAGTTGGTCTGATTTTCAACCTTGTCATATAATAGTCATAGAATCATAGAGTCTTACAGCACAGAGACAAGCACTTTGACCCAAACCGGTCCGTGCTGACCAAAATGTCCACCCAAGTTAACCTCGTTTCCCTGCACTTGGCCCATATCCTTCTAATCCTTTCCTACCCATGTATTTGTCTAAATGCCTTTTAGATGTTGTTAATG
Organism: Chiloscyllium plagiosum; assembly: GCF_037043375.1. NCBI lineage: Eukaryota > Metazoa > Chordata > Chondrichthyes > Orectolobiformes > Hemiscylliidae > Chiloscyllium > Chiloscyllium plagiosum. Next base: position 2,027,805 of record NW_028270160.1, read on the forward strand.
TACCGTCTCAACCACATCTGCTGGCTGCTCATTCCATATGCGTACCACCCTCTGTGTAAAACAGTTGCCCCTCAGGTTCCCCTTTTATTCTTTCCTCTCTAACCTTAAACTGATGCCCTCTAGTCCTTGAGTCCCCAAGCCTGGGAAAAAGACTGAGTGCATTCACCCTAACCATGCCTCTCATGATCTTATACACTTCTATAAGGTCCCCCCTCAGTCTCCTACGCTCTAAAGAAAAAAGATCCTAGCTTGTCCAACCTCTCCCTATCACTCATACTGCCGAGTCCTGGCAACATCCCTGTAATTTTCTTCTGCACTCTTTCCAGTTTAAAACCTCTTTCTTATATCAAGTGACCAAAACTTCAAGTGTGGCCTCAATAACGTCCTGTATAACTGCAACAAAACGTCCCAACTTCTATACTCAATGCACTGACTGATGAAGGCCAGTGTGTCAAAAGCCTTCTTCATTGCCCTGTCTACCTGTGGCGCAACCTTTAAAGAACTGTGAACCTAAAGACCAAAGTCCCACTGTTCCACCACACTCCTTAAGGCCCTACCATTCACCATGAAATTCCCACCTTGATTTGACTTGCCAAAATGCAAGACCTCAACTTATCTATATTAAACTCCATTTGCCATTTCCCGACCCACTTCCTTAGCTGATCAAGGTCCTCCTGCAATTTCTGATAAGCTTCCTCACTGTCCACGATACCTCCTATTTTAGTGTCATCAGCAAACTTACTAATCATACCTTGTGCATTCTCATCCAAATCATTGATATAGATAACAAACAGTAATGGGCCCAGCACTGACCCCTGAGGCACTCCACTAGTCACAGGCCTCCAGTACAACAAGCATCCTTCCACTGTTACCCTCTGCTTCCTAGCATCAGGCCAATTGTGTATCCAATTTGCCAGCTCCAGCCACCTCCAGATTCCATGTGATCTAACCTTCCAGAGCAGCCTACCATGTGGAACCTTATCAAAGGCCTTACTGAAATCCATCTAGACTACATCTACCACCCTGCCCTCATTAACCTTCCTGGTCCCTTCATCAAAGAACTCTAACAAATTTGTGAGACATGATTTCCCACTCACAAAGCCATGCTGACTACTCCTAATCTAATCCTGTCTTTCTAAATCAATGTATATCTTATCCCTCAGAATCTTCTCAAGTAACTTGCCCACCACAGATGTTAGCCTTACTGGGCTATAGTTCCCAGGTTTTTCTTTGCAGCCCTTCTATAATATGAGCACAGCATTCACTACTGTCCAGTCTTCCAAGACCTCACCCATGGCTAATGATGATGCAAGAATATCAGCCAGGGCCCCCACAATTTCTTCTCGAGCCTCTTGCAGTGTTCTTGGATATATCTGGTCAGGACCGGGAGATTTAACCACCTTCATACATTCTAATACATCCAACACCTCTTATGCTGTGATATGGACTGTCCCCAAGATATCATCACTAACGTCTTCACGTTTCCATGTCTTCATGTCTTTCTCCACAGTAAACACAGAGGAGAAATATTCATTCAGGACCTTGCCCATCTCCTGCGGTTCTACACGTACTTGTCCAATTTGGTCCTTGAGGGGCCCTATTCTCTCTCTAGTTATTCTTTTTCCTTTAATATTCTTAAAGACCATCTTTGGCTTCACCCTAATCTTCTTAGCCAAGCCTATATTATGCCTCTTTTTCGCCCTCCTGATTTCCTTCTTCAGTAAACTCCTAAAAATCCCTATATACCTCCAGGAATTCATTTGATCCCAGCTGCCTGTACTTGAGCCATACTTCCTCCTCAATATGTCTTGTCATTCAGAGTTCCCTATTCCTGTTAACCTTGCCTTTCATCCTCACAGGAACATATAGACCTTGAACTCTAGCTATCTCACTGTTAAAGGCCTCCCATTTGCCAGAGGTCCCTTTGCCTGCAAACAACCTGCAAGCTCCTGTCTAATTCCATCAAAATTTGCGTTGCCCCAGTTTAGAACTTGGACTTAATATTTCCTACTTCCATGATGCTCCACATTTGGTTTTAAACTCCAAGCTTGTGAAAGAAAGAAAAAAACATTTCTAGCTACAAACAACAAACAGATCCATTATTCTGCAAGAAATGAGAGCTTCTTCACTAAACATTTATTTACAATTCATCCTCACATGTACTTTTTGGATCTGAAACCTAAAATTATCAGATCAAATTGCTCAGACAAAAGTAGAAAATATTTAGAGTTTGTTTCCTTTGATATTGGTCCTTATAAGTACAGAACTGAAATGTTCGAACGATTCTGCATGGTAGCATATGTTCTTTGTTTAACTTAATTACTAAAGTTTTGATTTAACGCTTTCCATTAATCTGGTCTAAGGGTCCTTTGATTTTAGATTCCATCTTCATATTGGTGTCATTCCAAAAGCATGAGGAAAGGAATAAATTCCACAAAAATTTGTTTTTTAACTGCACTGTACATATGTCAGTATTTACATGAAGATTGGAGGCCACTTAAATAGGATTTGTAAGTTTGGAGGGGTTGAGTTGTGTGCTCAAGACTGAGACATTATCAAGGATCACACGTCAATGATTACATAGTGGCTTTAATCTTTACTTTGATTCAAATCTCTGGGGAGCTTTGTGGGTGGGCATCCTGAGAATTTAAATCAATTCACTGAATGGACTAATTTTTTACTTGTTGCTGAAGAGTATAGTTTTTTTTGTCAAATTTAGTTCAGGGGATATTACCTTTGCTGGCTGGGCCAGCATGTATTGTCCATCCTAGTTGCTTTTTGAGAATGATTTGGAGCTGGTGTGTACAAAGTTAAAAATCACACAACATCAGGTTATAGTCCAACAGGTTTATTTGGAAGCACTAGCTATCGGAGCGCTGCTCTTTCACCAGGTAGTTGTAAAGGTTGGGGTGAGCTGCCTTTTTGAACCGCTGCAGTCCACCTGCTGTGGGTAGACCCACAATGCCCTTAGGGAGGGAATTCCAGGGTTTTGACCCAGTGACAGTGAAGGAATAGTGATATATTTCCAAGTCAGGATCGTGAGTAGCTCGGAGGGGAACTTGAGTGGATGGTGTTCCCATATATCTGCTGCCCTTGTCCTTCTAGTTGGTTTGGAAGGTGCTGTTGGAGGAGTGTCTCTACCTCTTTAGAGTCATAGAGATGTACAGCATGGAAACAGACCCTTCGGTCCATCCCGTCCATGCCGATCTACCTCTTTGTTCTAAGTTCCAATCAATACAACCAGAAATGCTCCAAAAGTTTGTGATTCCCAATAAACCTTCTGGACTATGACCTGGTGTCATGTGATTTTGTCTACCCCAGCCCACGGTTATAAGGTGCAGAACTGTGGATGCTGGAAAACTAAAATCAAAAAATAGAAATTTCTGGAGAACCTCAGCAGGTATGGCAGCATCTGTGGAGAGAAAGCAGCGTGAATCTCAGGCATTCTGAGCAAGAATCACTGGCTGCAAAACATTAACTGTGCTTTCTCTCCGGATGCTGCCATAGCTGCTGAGATTCTCCAGCAATTTCTGTTTTTGTTTTTAAAACATTCAGTGTTGTGTTCACTGTGACTAAAATGTTCCCCCACTGTCACCTTGAACACCTGCCTGGCTTCATTCCGAAGAATGTGGTTCAACTCTGCACTGTCCTTTCTAAGGACCATCTACATGTTTATATGAAAAGCGCTCTTGTATAAGTTTCAAAGCATCTGCTTCCTCTAAACCCTCTGTCACTATCCCAATTAATATTAGGAAGTCGAATTCCTCTAATATAATTGACCAATTATTAGTTTTGCATGCCACAGTCCATTGTCGACATATCTGCTCCTCAATTACCTATTGTCTACTTGAGGGTCAAGCTTCATTTGATGAGCCTGCCAAGATATCGTCCCTCCCTGTTGCAGTAGCTGACTCTAACTAACAATGTGACACCACCTCCTGTGTTGCCTGAAGGTCCTGTAACCTGGAATGTTAAGTTGCCGGTCTTGATTTTCCCCCATTGCCCGAGTCTCCAAAGGGAGCGGGCAGTTTGGGTATCCCTGGGATAGGGGCAGTTTTGGTGTCCCAGGGAAGGGGGCAATTTGGGTATCCCTGGGATAGGGGCGGTTTTGGTGTCCCAGGGAAGGGGGCAATTTGGGTGTCCCTGCGATAGGGGTAGTTTGGGTGTCCCGGGGGAGGGGCACAAGGCCGCCTTGCTGATCTTCGAGGGGCCCTATTGTCTCCCTAGTTACCTTTTTGTCCTTAATGTATTTGTAAAAACCCTTTGAATTATCCTTAATTCTATTTGCCAAAGCTATCTCATGTCCCCTTTTTGCCCTCCTGATTCCCCTCTTAAGTATACTCCTACTGCCTTTATACTCTACTAAGGATTCACTCGATCTATCCTGTCTATACCTGGCATATGCTTCCTTCTTTTTCTTAACCAACCCCTCAATTTCTTTAGTCATCCAGCATTCCCTATACCTACCAGCCTTTCCTTTTACCCTAACAGGAATATACTTTCTCTGGATTCTCGTTATCTCATTTCTGAAGGCTTCCCATTTTCCAGCCGTCCCTTTACCTGCAAACATCTGTCCCGAGTCAACTTTTGAAAGTTCTTGCTTAATACTGTCAAAATTGGCCTTTCTCCAATTTAAAACTTCAACTTTTAGATCTAGCCTATCCTTTTCCATCATTATTTTAAATCTAATAGAATTATGGTCGCTGGCCCCAAAGTGCTCCCCCACTGACACCTCAGTCACCTGCTCTGCCTTATTTCCCAAGAGTAGGTCAAGTTTTACACCTTCTCTCGTAGGTACATCCACATACTGAATCAGAAAATTTTCTTGTACGCACTTAACAAATTCCTCTCCATCTAAACCCTTAACGCTATGGTAGTCCCATAGTGGAAAGTTAAAATCTCCTACCATAACCACCCTATTATTCTTACAGATAAGTGGGATCTCAAATTTGTTTCTCAATTTCCCTCTGACTATTAGAGGGTCTATAATACAATCCCAATAAGGTGATCCTCCCTTTCTTATTTCTCAGTTCCACCCAAATAACTTCCCTGGATGTATTTCCAGGAATATCCTCTCTCAGTACAGTTGTAATGCTATCCCTTATGAAAAAGTTAAAAATCACACAACACCAGGTTATAGTCCAACAGGTTTATTTGGAAGCACTAGCTTTTGGAGCGCTGCTCCTTCATCAGGTGGTTGAAGACGGAGCTAATGCTCTAGCGAATCTCCCTGCTAGTATATTAGTCCCCTTCCAATTCAGATGCAATCCGTCCTTCTTGTACAGGTCACTTCTACCCAGAAGAGATTCCAATGATCCAAAAATGTGAATCCTTCTCCCATACACCAGCTCCTGAGCCATGTATTCATCTGTTCAATCCTCCTATTCCTGCCCTCACTATCTCGTAGCACCAGGAGTAATCCAGATATTACTACTCTCAAGGACCTCCTTTTTAAATTTCTGCCTAACTCTCTGTAATTCCCCTTCAGAATATCAACCTTTTCCCTTCCTATGTCATTGGTTCCAATGTGTACAATGACCTCCTGCTGGCCCCTCTCCCCCTTGAGAACATTCTGCACTCTCGCTGAGACATCCTTGATCCTGGCACCAGAGAGGCAACATACCATTCTGATTTTTCGTTACTGGCCACAGAAACATCTGTCTGTGCCTTGGACTAGAGAGTTCCCAAACACAATCGATCTCTTGGAACCCGACGTACCCCTTGTTGCATTAGAGCCAGTCTCAATACCAGAAACTTGGTTGTTCGTGCTACGTTCTCCTGAGAATCCATCACCCCTACATTTTCCAAAACAGCATACTTGTTTGAAATGGGGATAGCCACAGAAAACTCCTGCGCTACCTGCCTACCTCTCTTACCTTTCCTGGAGTTAACCCATCTATGAGACTGTGTCTGAGACTTTTTTCCCTTCCTATAACTGCCATCTATCACACTCCCTTGCTGTTTGCCTCTGATTGTCACTCCAACCATTTCATTCGCAACCAACAATATTCATTGTAGATATAACCCTCAGTAAGACATAAACTCTCCCAAAACTCCCACTCCAACAAGAAGAGCATATCACTTTACAAAGGGCCATTTTTGCTTCTTCCAATCTGCAGACCCAGAAAATAGCCCTGTCTTATTCCTCTATAAAACACTGCTCCAGGCTAACTTAATATTTATGGCTTATATGTTTAAATTTAATTAAGAGACATTAGATTAGATTAGATTAAATTAGATTAGGTTAGATTATATTAGATTAGATTACTTACAGTGTGGAAACAGGCCCTTCGGCCCAACAAGTCCACACCGACCTACCGAAGTGCACCCACCCAGACCCATTCCCCTACATATCTCAATAAAACATATAATCAAGAAAGAACCCACTTTATTCACTATTGTAGGCCACACTTAAAACTATTCACTTATCTGTCTCTGTGCTGTGACCACTCCCAAGCAGGTCCCTCCAAGATCAATTGTGAATTTCACTGTTTGTTAATTTTCCCAGACACACTCTGATGTCCACCGATAAATGAATTCAACAGCAAAAGCAGTAACTGCTAACTTTTTCACACAGAGGGCGGTGCGTGTATGGAATGAGCTGCCAGAGGAAGTGGTGGTGGCTGGTACAATTACAGCATTTAAAAGGCATCTGGATGGGTATATAAGTAGGAAGGGTTTGGAGGGATATGGGCCGGATGCTGTCAAATGTGACTAGATTAGGTTGGGATATCTGTTCGGCATGGACAAGTTGGACCAAAGGGTCTGTTTCCATGCTGTACATCTCTATGACTCTAAATGCCACAGTAGAGATATAAAGCATGGTGACACCAAATCACCAAGGAACTATTAGACTAGATGTCTAAAAGCTCGGTTAAAGCGGTTGACTTAAGGAGCACCTTAAAGGATGAAATGACTTACCGAGGTAGAGATGGAGGGAGGGAGTTTCAGAGCTTGAAGCCCAGGCATATCTGAAGGTGTGGCCAGCAATGGTGGAGAGATTCTGACTGGGCAATGTACAAGAGGCCACGGTAGCTCAGTGGTTAGCACTGCTGCCTCATAGTGCCAGGGACCTAGATTCGATTCCAGCCCCGGGCACTGTCAATGTCGAGTTTGTACGTTCTCCTCATGACTGCGTGGGTTTCCTCCGGGTGGTCCGGTTTCCTCCCACAGTCCAAAGATGTGCAGGCCAGGTGAATTGGCCATGCTAAATTGCCCATAGTATTAGGTGTATTAGTTGGAGGGAAATTAGTCTGGGGTGGGTTATTCTTTGGAGGGTTGGTGTGGACATGTTGGGCCAAAGGGCCTGTTTACACACTGTAGGAAATCTAATCTAATCAGGCCAGGATTTGATATGGACACAGCTCTCGGAGGGTTGTGGGGTCGGAGGGTATGACACAGATAGGGAGGGTCAAGGCTATGAAGGGATTTGACAAAAAGGATGAGAATGTTAACATCAGGACACTGCAGGAGAAACGTTCAGATTTTGTCAAACCTCTGATACGTGAGGTAGGATGGAGTTGACTGAAGAATATCTGACTGTTGCTGAGAGAAAAGATTTCCATTGAGTTCCATCTACTCAATCAGTGGCACCAGCAAGAGAATTGTCCTACTCAGAATGGCAAGGTCCTTCAGTTCACATCTGATGATGCAAGTGGTTAGTTCCAATCCACTTGGAGACAGATTCCTGGGGACTCTGAATGAGGACTCAATGCCTCATGTTGCAATGGCAAGTGGTGAATGAGATTCAGTCTTTATAAGGAGTGTGTGAGGGTTCCACTGTACAGACAAATGCTCTCAAGTCAGTAGCAGACTCCCAATCACAGTCACCTCTGGACAACTGACTGAAGAAACCAATATCCCCCACATCTGGATCAGAAGTTTGTTCCCCATTCCCAATTCCCTGTTTCCCATTCCCTGGCTTTGTCCAAGATACAGCAGAGTCAGATCCTGCACAAGCTCATGTACCACAAAGGTTCAGCACAGGTAAAATATTGCCGTTAAAATGTTGTACATTTTCACTCTCTTATGCAGTAAACACAGAAAAACCACACACTCCACGTTGCAGTTATTGTTTCTATTTGAACAGGAATGATGCAGCGAGCAGGGATTTGTTTTGATGGATTTAAGGAAGGAACTTCATCATCAGGAGTTGGTACAACCAGGTTTTTCATCATCAACCACTTCCGCTTTTTGTACAAAGACTTCGGGTCGATCACTCTCCTGAAATGTGTCTCTTGTGTGGTTGTCTTTGCAGTATATCCTGTTAACACTCTGCACAGAGCAACCTAGAGAGCCTCATTACTGCCTAACTGTTGAGATCGTTCTTTCTGCATGACAGGTCTCGGCTCAGTATAGTCCTTAACTCTTTATTTTGTCTTGGCGTACACTGTATGCGAGTTTCAGTCCTATCCCAGGACCTCCGGCCATAAGCTCAGATGCCAATTCAATACAATAATGAAAAACTGGCCCGTTATCAGAGCTGTCTTTATTCATGAGAGATGCTAAAAGTAAGTCCCTTTCAACTTATTTTGTCAATTCAGATTCCCATCAAAGACCCCAAGGAAATATTGGGTGAAGAGCAAGCAATTCTCCCAACATCCAAAACCAGGTTTACTACTCAGACAACTCACTGTTACATGTAAACTCTTGTGGATAAAATGGTCCTGTGCTTGGTGAACTATGCTTCAGATTAGTTCATTCCATGTCATGAGTTAATAACTTTCTGCGAGATGTGAGTGATACTTTATAAATATTAATCTCTAACTCCCCCTTGCTCTCTACTGGAGAATAGTGTTTTTTTAAAAGAAATTATGAGCCATGTACCAAGCAATGAACAAAGCCTCCTGCAGATCTTTATCACCCATGTGGGGATTATAATTGATGGTGATCATAAAGCATTTGGATACTCCAATGAGTGACCCTTCGTATTGGTGAATGGCCACACTGATTGTTGGGAACAGTTGCTGATGCTCTGGCCTGGAGGCTGCTTGATGCTGTGACAACTGCAGAGTTGCTCATGAAAGTGTCCAGACATTTGTACATTCAAAGCCAGCAAGGAAATTACAATATTAATTCCAAATTTAAAGCCAAAAGGCGTGGGACCCTTCACGTCTGTCGAAAACAGCAATTCAGCCTTCTGTAAATATAAGCACCAGATTAACATTGCCTTCCAAACCTGAGGTTCTAAGAAAGGGTCACTGGACCAAAATGTTAATTTTGATTTCTCTTCACATATGCTGCCAGATCTGGTGAACTTTTCCAGCCATTTCTGTTTGTTTAATATTTCTTTATAAAGATCTGCTTTGGATGTAGCCAGGGCTAGGCCAGCTGTGTTGAGGAAGTGATGGTTTATGTGCAGTCTCACCATCAATTGCTACACGTACCCTGGAGGCCACTGACCACATTGTTAAAAATCACAACAGGTTGGACTATAACCTGGTGTTGTGTGATTTTTAACTTTGTACACCACAGTCCAACACCAGCATCTCCACATCATACTGACAACATTGGTTTTGAACATATGTGCTCGATAGTGGTAATGAAGATCTCTGCTCCTGCCTCAATCCCTCCTTATCAATTATTCTCTCCTGATTGACCCCCATTACTCCGTCAAAGACAACAATGGATCTTGACAGCCATTATGGCCTCAGCTGTTCCAGCTTCTGCCCCTCTCCACGTTTAGCAGAGTGAGACCAATTGATGAACAATTGATGCTTTGTTGGATAGAAAAGTGAAAATAAGATCATTCAGCCCCTCAACATTCTGGGTAGGATTTGTTCTTTGTAAATGCCACTTTTCTATGGAGTGCTGAGGTGTCCAAAGGTGAACTGCAGTAACTCCCCAAGATTACTTCAACAGTACCTCAGCACCATTATCTTCACCACCAATTGGAATTAAAACAGCAACATTGATGAAAGAATTATTATTTTGCATTCCCCTCCAAGCCATGCACTGTCATGACAAGAGATGTACTGTATACAATTGTGCTTCACCACTAATGGTCAAAATCCTGAAATCCTGACTGACATCACCCACAGGAGGTTCAGAGCAGCTTGGGCTCACCATCACCTTTGCAGTATAATGAGGGATGAGGCCATATCCCATAAACAAATCAGACCTGGTTAATCTGTTCTCACTTACCTGCAGATTCTTATAATGTACAGTACTCCGGCAATGACTGCTCTTTGCTGCTTCTTCAGTGATGTAAAAGAGGCCACAGAGCTTGCAGTAAAATCCTGTTCGAGCTTCCACAAACTCAACCCCTGAAAAATGAGAGTCCCTAGTTACAGAACATCTTTGTGAAAAGACCATGGATTGACAGGGAGGTATTGAACTTTTCTGAATTAGAGAATACGCAAGCATAAATATATAGCACTGCAACTCATTGCTCCTTAAAATTCTACAAATTGAAGGCTTTTCTCTTCATTCATTCCCACTCGTGTTCATTTTTCATGTTAATATAAAAAATATCTCAGGCTAAACTTTACTGAGAGGTCCCTCAATGAATGGACCCAACAAATTACTGAGAATATGAGTCATGTCTGTGAATGCAATGAAATTGCTGTGAGCACAGAGTCCTTAGCCTGAGCATTCTGTCTCTGTGCTTCACATTGTCAGGTTTTTAATCAGGACGGGAATCAAGGCTTACTGGGAAAAGGTAGGAATGAGGAGTTGAGGATTATCAGTTTAGTAACGGATGAATGGATTACATATGAAAGAACTGAAACCAACCTGGTCATTCTAAAAGACGAGAAACTTAACAGACAATCCAGGTCTTCTTCAATATATGATTTCTGTTACATCACACTGTAATCTTTTGCTATAAATTCTGTGTCTTATGATCTTTTACACCTCAACCACGTGATGAAGGAGCAGCACTCAAAAAGCTAGTGCTTCCAAATAAACCTGTTGGACTTTAACCTGGTGTCACGTGATTTCTAACTTTGTCCACCTCAGGTAACACGGGCACCTCCAAATCAGTTTAGCTATGATCTCAATGAATGGGGAAACAGATTAAATTGGCTGAATGGCCCACGTCTGCTGCTACATTTTGTAATATTATGGTCTGTATTCCAAGTAACTCCATGCAAATTAACAATAAATTGTTGAACACATTCATAGGGTCCAAAGGAATGCGAAAATGTTAAACTAGATGCTGATCCAGAATATTAATCACTAATCTACTCTGACACACAAATCTGCAAGATCCCTCACCTGGCTACACATCACCATTTCTTCTGAAATCACAAGTTCGGACACAATGAACTGGAACAGATTTTTTTCAGGAAGAGGAATACCATCATTTTAGATGTTGTCAGAAAAAGAGGATGTTGCTGACGTAGTGAGCAGGTCGTGGTCAAGGCCTCGGTCAGCTCCTAACTGAACCCACCCACACATTACGATGATGTGGGAAAACTTGGATTCATGAATTTCATTTCTCCCCTATCTCCAAAACATGGCCTTCATTACAGACTCCACCCCCTTTCAATACTGTACTTGGACGATGAGATCAATAAGATATGTATCTGTGCACTTTCCTGAAACTAATGCTGACAGTTACATTCAACAAAAGATAATTGTTGAAGTGATCAGTTAGTCAGAAATCTATCTGCCATGGAACAAGATATCTTGAGAGTGCAGTGCTGGTCCTTACCTAACGGGATACTAAGATTGCAGAAGACATTGGTGTTTTCCCATGGTAATGGAGGTTGCTGTAGATTCGTTAAGTGTTGATGGCTGCGAGCTGACTCTGTGAGGGACTGGCTGGAGTTTTCTGAATCTGATAAAAAGTAAGAATCAGGATAGTCAATACTAGATTCATCAGATCATTAGATTGGTGGAAAATGGCAGCAATATTTTTGAAATTAACTGTAATCAAATTACAAAAGACATGTTTATAATTAACAACCATTTGAATGACAAAATTATTGTAGTCAACAAGCTCTATTGGGAATTATTTGTAAATAATTCTCATCAGATCTTTTACATGTTATGATGGTCTAATTATTCTGGACATGTCATTGCACTGTCATATTTGATTAATGGAATGTCACGTGTGAACGTTACATCTCACTTAGTTAAAGTATCCACGATTCATGAATATAGAATAACTATGGACCTGGCCAGTGTGTTTCCAGAACTAGCCATTCTTTAGCCTGGCTGTTCCAGTACAGCTACATCACCAGCATTTACCCAATAATGGGGAGGATTTACCCAGTAACATGGAGAATTTACCCAGTAACATGGAGAATTTACCCAATAATGTGGAGAATTCACTCAGTAATATGGAGAATTTACCCAATAATGTGGAGAATTTACCCAGTAACATGGAGAATTTACCCAGTAATATGGAGAATTTACCCAGTAACATGGAGAATTTACCCAGTAACATGGAGAATTTACCCAGTAATATGGAGAATTTACCCAGTAACATGGAGAATTTACCCAATAATGTGAAGAATTTACCCAGTAATGTGAAGAATTTACACAATAATGTGGAGAATTTACCCAGTAATATGAAGAATTTATCGAATAAGGTGGAGAATTTATCCAATAATGTAGAGAATTTACCCAATAATGTGGAGAATTTACCCAATAGGGTGAAGAATATACCCAATAAGGTGGAGAATTTACCCAGAAATGTGGAGAATTTACCCAATAAAGTGGAGACTTTAACAAGTAATATGGAGAATTTACCCTGTAATGTGGAGAATTTACCCAGTAATGTGGAGAATTTACCCAATAAGGTGGAGAATTTACCCAGTAATGTGGAGAATTTACCCAATAAGGTGGAGAATTTACCTAGTAACATGGAGAATTTACCCAGTAATGTGGAGAATTTACCCAATAAGGTGGAGAATTTACCCAGTAATGTGGAGAATTTACCCTGTAATGTGGAGAATTTACCCAGTAATATGGAGAATTTACCCAATAAGGTGGAGAATTTACCCAGTAATGTGGAGAATTTACCCAATAAGGTGGAGAATTTACCCAGTAATATGGAGAATTTACCCAATAAGGTGGAGAATTTACCCAGTAATATGGAGAATTTACCCAATAAGGTGGAGAATTTACCCAGTAATGTGGAGAATTTACCCAATAAGGTGGAGAATTTACCCAGTAATGTGGAGAATTTACCCAGTAATGTGGAGAATTTACCCAATAAGGTGGAGAATTTACCCAGTAATGTGGAGAATTTACCCTGTAATGTGGAGAATTTACCCAGTAATATGGAGAATTTACCCAATAAGGTGGAGAATTTACCCAGTAATGTGGAGAATTTACCCAGTAAGGTGGAGAATTTACCCAGTAATATGGAGAATTTACCCAATAAGGTGGAGAATTTACCCAGTAATGTGGAGAATTTACCCAGTAACATGGAGAATTTACCCAGTAATATGGAGAATTTACCCAGTAATATGGAGAATTTACCCAATAACGTGGAGAATTTACCCAGTAATGTGGAGAATTTACCCAATAAGGTGGAGAATTTACCCAGTAATGTGGAGAATTTACCCAATAAGGTGGAGAATTTACCCAGTAATGTGGAGAATTTACCCAGTAAGGTGGAGAATTTACCCAATAAGGTGGAGAATTTACCCAGTAACATGGAGAATTTACCCAGTAATATGGAGAATTTACCCAATAAGGTGGAGAATTTACCCAGTAATGTGGAGAATTTACCCAATAAGGTGGAGAATTTACCCAGTAATGTGGAGAATTTACCCAGTAAGGTGGAGAATTTACCCAGTAATGTGGAGAATTTACCCAATAAGGTGGAGAATTTACCCAGTAATGTGGAGAATTTACCTAGTAACATGGAGAATTTACCCAGTAATGTGGAGAATTTACCCAATAAGGTGGAGAATTTACCCAGTAACATGGAGAATTCGTCAGGTCTGATAAGAATAAGAACATAAACACTAGGAGCAGGAGGAGGCCATTCAGCCCCTCCAGCCTATTCCACCATCCAATACTATCATGGCTGATCTCATCTCGGCCTCAATTCCATTTTCCTGCCCATTCTCTATAACACGTTAACCCATTACTAATTAAAAATCTGTCTATCTCTTCCTTAAATTTACTCAAAGTCCCAGCAGTCACTGCAGTCTGCGATAGTGAATTCCACAGATTCATATGAGAGAAGTAATTTCTCCTCATTTCCGTTACAAACCTGTGAACCCTTATCCTAAACCTATGACCTCTCATTCTAGAATGCCCCACATGAGAAAACATCTTCTCTACATCTACTCTGTCAATCCCCTTTAGCATCTTATATTCCTCAACTCTCATTTTTCTAAACTCCAATCTGCAGCTTTCTTTGAGGCCAGTGGTATGTGCCTTCACTGAGTCTCTGAGTCCTGGTTTCAGATTTTTGTCCTCACAGACTGCAATTTGGAGATTCACCAAAAGCTTGATAATTTGACACCAAACTTGCTGTGCCATATTCCCATTATCAGTTACCACACTTAAATATTGAATAGTATACATTTTAGAAATTATGGGTACATAAACATAGAAAGAACTTGTCTTGATTTCAAAATGTGTGATCTCTTTAAGTGGAACACTATAATAGACAAACAAGAAACAGAGAGAGAGAGAAAGAGAGAGAAACGTCATGTACCTTTATTAAATATTTCTGAAGTCTCTTTCTTGAATTCATCTGTTTCCACACTGCTTCTCCTGAAACCGGACACTGATTGGTCAGCTCCCTGGGTTTCCAGTACTTTCTCAGAAAAGCATTCTTCCTGGAGCTTTTCATCAGCTTCATCAGATGGATCAGCTGTGCACGGGGTCTCTGGGCTCAAACAGCCCTTTGACGCACTGTCACTCAGTCCTTGGTCTGTTTCACAGTTTCTACAATTCACAGGGCTTTCTGGTTGGGTAAACGGAGATCTCAGATTCTGGTCAGTTTCATTCGTTGGACTAGATGCAATTTGAAGATGACTTGTAGATTCCACTTTCATCTGGTGGTTGCCTGGAGACAGAGTTGGGCTCATTACACTCAGCTCCTCGAGTGACGTCCTGCAATGATCGTCACTGTGATGGTCACAGTAAGGGGTTCTCTCAGTTGTTATTGGATCTTCATTACTTGGCTCTATGTTACAAACATCCTCCGTGGTCTCAGATACCTCCATTGTACGATCCTCTTCTTCTCCCACCTCGTCCACTGTTACAAACTCTTCCATGTTGCCGGAATACCAAGCATCTGCTTCAGCTTCACTTCCACTTTCCCAAGATCCGCTCTGGACAAGAGAGTAAATTTGAACAAATGTATCAAAGTCAATGTCAAAGTCAGGTGAAGGAACACTAATCCATTATTGACCAACAGCGATTCCCTGCACATGGAGTTCCTGATTCCAACATTCCCCAGTGCCCAGTGAAGCATCCAACTCTCCTGCCACTAAATGACCAGAAGATATTGGAGCAGAATTAGGCCATTTGGCCCATCGAGTCTGCTCTCTCATTCATCGTGGCTGATTTATTTCTCAACCCCCTTCCCCTGCCTTTTCCTTGTAACCCTTGATTCCTTTACCAATCAAGAACCTGTCTATCACTGTCTTAAACACACACAATAATTTGGCCTACTCAGTGTGTTACAGCAATGAGTTCCAAAGATTCACCTCCCTCGGGTTTCTTCCTTGAAGGTTGTGATTCTATGAATTTGAACATGCTCTTTGTGTCTCTCTCGACACTGAGGGATCTGCTGGATCTCACCAGCACTTTCTCTTCTTGTTTGTTTCAGATCTCCAGCATCCACGGTTCTTCGTTTTATTTAAAGAGTTCCATTTGTTTCTAATTCTTTCTCATTGAATGTGTAATATTCAATATTTAAATGTGGTAACTGATAACAGGGGTGTGGCACAGGAGATTTGATGCCAAACCTTCTATATCTGTTCCTGGTTCACATGGTTTTCACTGAATGAAGGGAACCACGTGTGGTCAGATATTTCCTGAAGTATTTTTTATGGTCAGGATGCTCAATGTCAGCCTATGTGGTCCTCACCAACCTCTCAGGCTGAAACAACCTGACACCTGGGCAGGGCTCCTTGAATGAACTCAAAGTAGCTGTAATGTGGGGATTCAAGGGAATGATCTCAAACATAGAATCTCAAACACAGTGTATGTAATATAGTGATTGTAACAAGGTCAGCCAATTGGACGTCACCAAACATGTGACCAGTGGTGTGCCACAAGTGCTGGGTCCGCTGCTTTTCGTCATTTATTTAAATGATTTGGATGTGAACATAGGATGCATGGTTAGTAAGTTTACAGATGACACCAAAATTGGAAAGGAGGTTACCTCAGATTACAACAGGATCTGGAGCAGATGGGCCGATGGGCTGAGGAGTGGCAGATGGAGTTTAATTCAGATAAATGTGAAGTGCTGCATTTTGGGATTGCAAATCTTAGCAGGACTTATACACTTAATGGTAAGGTCCTAGGGAGTGTTGCTGAACAAAGAGACCTTGGAGTGCAGGTTCATGGCTCCTTGAAAGTGGAGTCACAGGTAGATAGGATAGTGAAGAAGACGTTTGGTATGCTTTCCTTTGTTGGTCAGAGCATTGAGTACAGGAGTTGGGAGGTCTGCCACTTCTGCCACTTCTCAGCCCATTGGCCCATCTGGTCCAGATCCTGTTGTAATCTGAGGTAACCCTCTTCGCTGTCCACTACACCTTCAATTTTGGTGTCATCTGCAAACTTACTAACTGTACGTCTTATGCTCGCATCCAAATCATTTATGCAAATGACAAAAAGCAGAGGGCCCAGCACCGATCCTTGTGGCACTCCACTGGTCACAGGCCTCCAGTCTGAAAAACAACCCTCCACCACCACCCTCTGTCTTCTGCCTTTGAGCCAGTTCTGTATCCAAATGGCTAGTTCTCCCTGTATTCCATGAGATCTAACCTTGCTAATCAGTCTCCCATGGGGAACCTTGTTGAATGCCTTACTGAAGTCCATATAGATCACTTCTACTGCTCTGCCCTCATCAATCTTCTTTGTTACTTCTTCAAAAAACTCAAACAAGTTTGTGAGACATGATTTCCCATGCACAAAGCCATGTTGACTATCCCTAATCAGTCCTTGTCTTTCCAAATACATGTACATCCTGTCCCTCAGGATTCCCTCCAACAACTTGCCCACCACTGAGGTTCGGCTCACCGGTCTATAGTTCTCTGGCTGGTCTTTACTGCCCTTCTTAAACAGTGGCACCACGCTTGCCAACCTCCAGTCTTCCGGCACCACACCTGTGACTATCGATGATACAAATATCTCAGCAAGAGGCCCAGCAATCACTTCTCTGGCTTCCCACAGAGTTCTCAGGTACACCTGATCAGGTCCTGGGGATTTATCCACCTTTAACCGTTTCAAGACATTCGCACTTCCTCCTCTGTAATCTGGACATTTTGCAAGATGTCACCATCTATTTCCCTACAGTCTATATCTTCCATATCCTTTTCCACAGTAAATACTGATGCAAAGTATTCATTTAGTATCTCCCCCATTTTCTGTGGCTCCACACAAAGGCTGCCTTGCTGATCTTTGAGGGGCCCTATTCTCTCCCTAGTTACCCTTTTGTCCTTAATATATTTGTAAAAACCTTTTGGATTCTCCTTAATTCTGTTTGCCAAAACTATCTCATGTCCCCGTTTTGTCCTCCTGATTCCCCTCTTAAGTATACTCCTACTTTCTTTATACTCTGCTAAGGATTCACTCGATCTATCCTGTCTGTACCTGACATATGCTTCCTTCTTTTTCTTAGCCAAACATGATTCACCAAGAGAGTGATCATTGGGACCTACCTGCTCCTTCATGTTTCTTTCAAGTTCTCGATCTGGTGATTCTTTGCTGCTGTGTGATGATGGAGATTGTTTCCGAGAATGTTGACCATCTTCTTCATTCACCTGCCATCAGAATGAGATCGACTTTTAAGTAACTGAGCAAGAATGGAATATGTGCCCTTTGTGTCTGGTAGCTGCTGGGGAGCTGCCCAAGCCAGTGTTTCTGTTGCACTCCCAGGCTGTAGGGCCTACTACCAGGCGAATGTTGGGAAAATGGGAAAGAACACAATCCTCAAGTGGGATCTAAGGTCCATTACTGCGGAAGAGAAAGACAAGTTTTGATTTTGTATCTAACACACATTGTTTAATAAAGGAGTGTGTGATGTGTATGGATACAGTGTACTCAACAGAAAAAATATTTCCCTTTCCTGTATTGTCTCCCCTAGATCGGCCAACAGGTATTTTGTATAACAATCTGACATTTTTATAAAACTTGCAAGAAACGTGAACACTATAAATATAGCGTGCAATTGAAATTGTCAATTTTAAAACCCCTTCAATGTATGAGTAAGGTTTAAAATAATGTTTCTCTAAGTGTCTATGGGATGTTGGTCAGGCCCCAGATCAGCTGAAAATTTAATGACCAACTTAGATGGGTTTGAGTTGGAGGAGATTTAAAATCTTAAAAACCACACCCCTGATGTAATCTCACCTCCAAACCCCTAAACAGAGGCTGTAAGGTAACCCCAATTAAAGTGGAGGGCCAGTGTTTTATATACTGCAATTCTTACTGCTATACAGCTCTTCGCATTTAACTATGACTGATTTTGTTGCATCATCGTTAGCCATGGGTGAGGTCCCAGAAGATTGGAGGCTAGCAAATACTGTGTCCTTATTCAAGAAGGGCTGCAAAGAAAAACCTGGGAACTATAGCCCAGTAAGCTTAACATCTGTGGTGGGCAAGTTACTTGAGAAGATTCTGAGGGATAAGATATACATGCATTTGGAAAGACAGGGTTTGATTAGGAGCAGTCAGCATACCTTTGTGAGTGGGAAATCATGTCTCACAAATTTGTTAAGAGTTCTTTAATGAAGTGATCAGGAAGGTTAATGAGGGCAGGGTGGTAGATGTAGTCTATATGGTTTTCAGTAAGGCCTTTGATAAGGTTGCACATGGTAGACTGTTCTGGAAGGTTAGATCACATGGAATCCAGGGGGAGCTGGCAAATTGGATTCACAATTGGCTTGATGGTAGGAAGCAGAGGGTAACAGTGGAAGGATGCTTGTTATACTGGAGGCCTGTGACTAGTGGAGTCCCTTGGATCTGTGCTGGGCCCATTTCTGTTTGTTATCTATATCAATGATTTGGATGAGAATGGACAAGGCATGATTAGTAAGTTTGCTGATGACACTAAAATAGGCGGTATCATGGACAGTGAGGAAGGTTATCAGAAATTGCAGCAGGACCTTGATCAGCTGGGGAAGTGGGTCGGGAAATGGCAAACAAAGTTTATTAGAGATAAGTGTGAGGTCTTGCATTTTGGAAAATCAAATCAAGGTGGGAGTTTCATGGTGAATGGTAGGGCCTTAAGGAGTGTAGTGGAACAGAGGGACCTTGGAATTCAGGTCCACAGTTCTCTGAAATTGGAGTCACTGGTTGACAGGACAATGAAGAAGGCTTTTGGTACACTGGCCTTCATCAGTCAGGGCATTGAGTATAGAAGTTGGGAAGTTATGTTGCAGTCGAAAAGGACATTGGTGAGACCACACTTGAAGTATTGTGTTCAGTTTTGGTCAGCTTGCTATAGGATGTTATTAAAATGGAAAGAGTGCAGAAGAAATTTACAAAGATGTTGCCAGAACTTAACAGTCTGAGTTATAAGGAGAGGTTGGACAAGCTAGGACATTTTTTGTTTAGAGAGTAGGAAACTGAGGGGGGATCTGATAGAAGTGTATAAGATCATGAGAGGTATGGATAGGGATAATGCACTCAGTCTTTTTCCCAGGGTTGGGGAATTGAGGACTAGAGGGGATCAGTTTAAGGTTAGAGGGGAAAGAGTAAAAGGGAACCTGAGGGGCAACTTTTTTACACAGAGGGTGGTACGCATATGGAATGAGCAGCCAGCAGATGTGGTTGAGGCGGCTACAGTAACAACATTTAAAAGACATTTAGACAAATACATGGATAGGAAAGGATTAGAAGGATATGGGCCAAGTGCAGGGAAATGGGGTTAGTGTGGATGGATATTTTGGTTGGCATGGACCAGTTTGGGCCAAAGGGCCTGTCTCAGTGCTGGAGGACTCTATGATCCTATGGATTGCTGAGTTTCCCAGAGTTTTTGGGAACCAAGGCAGATATACCCAGTGAGAGTCACCATCTTCAGGACGGTAAGTATCTCAATAGTTCCTTGCCCGAACCGAGAAACCATCAACAACTTTCATCAATTACATCCTAATTATCAAATTCTTATCCTTATCTTCAGATCAAGCCTTGGCTTTACCCGTCTTTAACTTTGTAAATTCTGTTCCACAGTGTCCAAGGTATGTGCACCTCTCTAACTCTGTTCCCTTGTGCATCTCTGATAAGTGGCTTTAGTTGACCTGGCCCCAAACACCAGAATTCTCTCCTTGACCCTCCTCAGTTTTCTCCCTCACCTTCCTCAATAAAAATACTGTTTAAAAACTGTGTTGTTGACCAATCTGAACTAATGAAGTGCTCTGCTTTGATAATGCTACCTGGAAGTCTTTGAGACATTTCATTGTATTAAACTATGTAAATACAAGTTTACAAGTTTCACAACGACCTTTCTCACAGGGTGTCTGAACTCCGCCCTTTATCCCCCACCTCACTGTGGATCAGAGAAGCTGAAGGCTCAGTCCAGAGTCTAACACTCTATAACTGTCTACTCGATACACCTAGTTAATGCTACACATGTACAATCAATCAGATCTGTCTAGTGTGACCTCCTGGATCGAGGGATGTTTAGCCCATTACTGATGGAGCACTGGCTGGAAAGATAGTAAAGTACTTCATTGGCTGTAGAGCACCAGCTGAGAGCTCAGCTTTGTGATAGACCTTGATTAAGTACAATGCTCCATCTTTGAAAACACCAGCCTGCTTGAAATTGAAGGTTACACTTGCCCACTGCTGGGTCCCACTGATAGATGTGATCATTCGCGTTGGATCAGAGTCTCGACTCACCTCACTGTCGGATGTTGCATCCTTTTGTTCCCCCTGTTCAGCTTCCTCGAGGGTGAGGAGGATTGTATCAGTGTGTGCTGGTGAGACCTGACTGTCATGTTCCCTCTTGTCATTGCTCAGATTGCGAGTGCCTGGAGTTACTCTCAGGCCTGCTTTCAGATGCAGCTCACCATCTTTCCCTTTCGGCCGCTGGCTTCTTCCTGATTTTAGCTTTTGTTCTTTTCTAAAATCCTCTTCATTTCGGACTCTGTACTTGGACTGAGAAGGATTTGGGTTTTGGAAGCTGGATTTGGCATATTTATCTTTATGTCCTTGGTATCCATCTCCTCTGTCATTCAATGACTTTGGGCTAGATCGCCCAGTTGGTTTTAAATATTGTTTTCTGTCGTAGGCCCACCTGTCAGATCCCTCTCGATGCAGGTCACAATGAAGCTTTGCAGTGGATTCAGCTTTTTCCTCCTCTCTCCTTTTATGAGGGAGGTAATCCTGTGATCCTTTCCTGTCGGTTGTGTTGTTGCGCTCCCCCCGGGGGCTCACCGATGAACGCTGGGAGGAAGGACACGATGTCAGGCTCGGGCTGTGAGATCCCCCCCTCGGACTGAGACACCGAGTGAGGGGGCTACGGGAACGGGCCCTTTCCAGTCTGTAACTGCGGGAAAGATGAGAAAAAGGCAGAGGTATACTTTTCAGGATCTCAAACACACATTCAGCTTGAAATGGATAGTGCACCATTGAAGGGTTAGAGCAGACAGAGCTTCATGGAATTAATGTGATCATTTCTCAATCTAGTCCCTCATGATCTCTGCATCAATGAAACTGCCCAGGAGCCAGCCCGAGTTGGCACTGACTCAATATCTTCATTCAGAGAGAAATAAGAATGGTTCATTATAGCAGCTTCAATCATAGGGATTAGATTGTGTGGCAGTAACCCCACTGTTCACCCTGGATGGAATATCGGCTGACAGATCAAAGCAGTTCAGAGTGCTGCAGATGCCATGTGTGGAAGGAGACAGGGTAGACCAGACCCTGGGCTGGATGTTGTAAAGGAGAGACCACAATATTCAATAAACCTTCCCCAGCAAATTCCCACCAAGAGGAATGTCAGTTATAAACAGACAGACCATTCACACAATCCCATAGTGATCACATGGTCCCACAGAGATCTCTCCCTTCCGCAGGTGACACATTGGCACAGTGGTTAGTGCTGCAGTCCCACAGCACAGGGACCTGGGCTTGATTCCAACCTCAGGCAACTGTCTGTATGGAGTTTGCATGTTCTTCCTGAGTCTGCAAGGGTTTCCTCCCACAGTCCCAAGGTATGCAGTTTAGGCGGTATGACCATGGGAAATGTGGGACTCTGGGTAGGATGCTCGTTGGAGAATTGGTGTGATTCAATGGTCAGAATGGCCTCTTCCCACACAAAGGGATTCTATCTCTTTGGCTGAATCTCTAGGAAGGCCCCGGTGTGCAGATGGGAGAGGGTGGTCACATTGGGTCATGGTTTCAGACTGAGGTTGCGTGGGGAGAGCTGACAGGAGCTGGGGTGAGGGGGGGGATGAGAAACAAAGTGGGCAATGGTTAACATTGTGGGAGTGCTCTGAATGGGAACAGGACCTCCCCGGGAGAGTGGCACCGCCCGTCCGTCCACCTTTTCAATAGTCATTTTTAAAACAAGGCCCTGACTCTCACCGGCCTGCTACTGCCCGGTATATAAATAAGGCCCTGACTCTCACCGGCCTGCTACTGCCCGGTATATAAACAAGGCCCTGACTCTTACTGGCCTGCTACTGCCCGGTATATAAACAAGGCCCTGACTCCCACCGGCCTGCTACTGCCCGGTATATAAACAAGGCCCTGACTCTCACCGGCCTGCTACTGCCCGGTATATAAACAAGGCCCTGACTCCCACCGGCCTGCTACTGCCCGGTATATAAACAAGGCCCTGACGCCCACCGACCTGCTACTGCCCGGTATATAAAGGCAGAGGGGTCCGCTTGAGAGTTGAACATGGAGAATAAATAACTGATTAAAAGTATAAATAAATACACCCCCATTACCTGTTCCACTCTTTGTGCATTTCCCTCTCCTTCTGAGAATTAATATCATTGATGATTGAGTCAACGTCTTTTCCTGGTTTCTGAGGAGAGTTTAAGAAAACAAATGCAAATATTACGAATCGATCAGACTTTATTTTTACCCTGACATTCCCTCAGTAAATGATAATTATTTTCTCTTTCAGTTTGTCCGATGATATCCTCAAAGACTGAGACATATTCACACTGAGGGCATTCAACCAAATCTCAGTGATGCCTGGAACTAAACGGAGTGAGGGAACAGCTGGTGATGATGATATATTAATGCAGGAATCATTGTGGCATTGTGGGAATGTCACTAGACGAGGAATCCAGAGCCCCAATTTCATGTTCTTCAGGATATGAGCTCCAATACCCTGATGCCTAGACCCTCACCTGTTCCTATTTTAAAGGTAAGTAAAAGGTGTTGTTTTCCAGGTCCAATTTGATTGGTCAAACTAATTGACCTTAAGTAAAACACACATTATTTTTACACTGCTGTTGAAATACAGTCAAAATAAAAAGTAAAGAATTGGCTCAATGGTAACTCTATCTAAATGCTTAACAAAAAAAATATATGCTAACTACTACTAATTAACTGTTCCAATATAGTAACATCTCATTAACATACTTTTGGCAAATGCAAATTCGGTAAAATCGATTGTCTCACATGCAATTCTAGCAGCAAGAAGAGAACCCCAGCTTTAAGCTGTAACAGAGAGAGGAATAAGACTTTCCACACCGAGCTTCAAGACCCCAGCAACTGCTGAAAGCTAAAACTAAAAATCTTGGTTCTGTGGAAGGTTGACCCCACCCATTCAGGCTGCTTCTATTGTTCAAACTTTTTTTAAAAATCCTCAAGGCCTCACAAACTGTTTATTGGTGCAGATGGCTTGGTACCTCTACCTCAACCTTTCTTCATAAAACAAACAGAACAAAATACAATTCTTAAAGCCATAGTTTCATTAAAACTTTCCAGCAGACTGATTGTGAAATTACAAACATCTCTGTGATGAATTCAGAGCCTGACCAGTTAAGCATTTGTTTTTAAGACTTATAAATCTTATTCTGTTTTTGTTGTAAATCTATAATAGTGAGTTGTGTGGGTTTTTTAAAAAAAATGTTTTATCGAGATCTGTCTCTTGATTGAATTTTAATATAAAAGAGAGGTATTGTATTATCCCAGAGCAGAGTTTTGAACAGTAAGATTGTGTTAACAAAGTGTGTTGTGTTTGTTTTTAGGCTATTTCTGGGTCTGTAGATGGTTAAATAGTCAGAGGTGTCTTTTGTTTGAGATGTGGGAGATCAGGGAGCATTTCAATGCTCCTGGAGACTATATCTGCAGGATGTGTTTCGATGTGAATCCTATCAGATTGCATGGATCAGCCAGAGTGGTAGTTAGAGACCAGGAGGAATTTAGAAGACCAGGCAGTGTAATGGATGGCAGTTTCAGGAAAGGTAGAAAAACCACAGATACAGTAAGGCAGATGGTTTACTGTTAGGAAACATAGTAAAGGTAGGCAGATAGCGTACGATTCTTCTGTGGCTAACCCCATTTCAAACAAGTATGCTGTTTTAGATACTGCATTATGGAACTGAAGGTGGTAGGAGAAGTTATGATACAGATACAGTTTTAAATGGTAGGAACAAACCTGAGGGGCCAAATGGCCTCCTCATGTTTCCATTTCCCAGTGTGCCTGGATGCAACACCACACCAAACTGATTGCTCCAAGGTTCTTGACAGAGGAGCTCTGTCCAAACACTGATTTGTGGGCTAAAACCTTAAAAGTGATTTGTTGCTGAGGAGAAGCATTATAACATAGTTACACGGCCTTTATTCAGTTAATAGCTGAATTAATGAAATGATCACTTTGTGTAACAACACAACTAAGGGAAGTCAACAGGATACCTCTATTTGTTCTGGTCATTGTGAAATTGGAGTGTGAATAGGAAGGGTGGCACTGTCACGGGGTAAACTGTTTTGGAAAGGTATTAGTTCTGCTATTTCTTTTCTCATTTAAGAGGCTGAGTTTATAAAGAGAACAGTAGAGTGAACTCTGAGTGAGACATGACAGGTTTCTCTCCATTCCAGATTAGATCCAAATGTAGAACATGATCCAAGCAGGGAGTTCCAAAGGTGAACGATAGAGCTACATTTGTATTTAATATTTAACAGGCGGCTCTGAATGGGCACCTCCCTTTCCCCAAAAGGCAGTGAGCTCAGTTTCTGATGAACTGATTTAGAGCAAAGGAGGAACAAAATGTGGCATTCAGACCAAGTGGGAATGTTCTGTCTGACACCTAACCGAGAGGCTGTCTCCATAAACTCACAACACACTTCCTCCCCGCCCCCGTCACATCCCCTTACTGATCTCATTTGTCTACCTCTGCTGATTTAGAGACACTCCGAACCAACGAATCAGTGACACAACACAGAAGGACACCACTCTCCCCATGCTATCCATGCTGACATCTCAAAAGGGACAGGGTAAGATTTCTCCTTTGCCAGATATTAGCACATCCTCGGAGTTTTGGGATATTTAAACATTAACGAGTGCTGGGGAGGTTATCTTATGGATTTAAACATTGACAGGTGTTGTTGGATTATCGTGTGGGGTTTAAACATTAACGGTGTTGGGAGATTATCCTGTGGGTTTAAACATTAACGAGTGTTGGGAATTATCCTGTTGCATATTGTACTGTCAGATTGTCCACTGGCACATTACTCACTATTGGATTACCCACTGTCAGATTACCCACTGTAGGATTGTCTCCTGGCACATTGTCCCTGGCACATTGTCCACTGGCACATTGTCCACTGGCAGTTCTTGCAAGGACAAAGTGGAGGTTGGGAGATATCTGGCTATGAGCCTGATACTTAGATGGAGAATGATTGGAGTGTGTTTCTGAGCGGGTTTTGTTCTTGCCCTCCTCATTTTCACTGAAATATTCAGTAAGGTTGGCTGGGAACCTCCAGTTACTGGATCCTTTCCCCCTGAAATGTTCTTCTCTCAGATGTTCACACATTGGAGTTCGCTAACTCCAATGTGGGTGGCACGGTGGCACAGTGGTTAGCACTGCTGCCTCACAGCGCCAGAGACCCGGGTTCAATTCCCGACTCAGGCGACTGACTGTGTGGAGTTTGCATGTTCTCCCCGTGTCTGCGTGGGTTTCCTCCGGATGCTCCGGTTTCCTCCCACAGTCACAAAGATGTGCGGGTCAGGTGAATTGGCCATGCTAACTTGCCCGTAGTGTTAGGTTAAAGGGGTAAATGTAGGGGTATGGGTGGGTTGCGCTTCGGCAGGTCGGTGTGGACTTGTTGGGCCGAAGGGCCTGTTTCCACACTGTAAGTAATCTAATCTAAACTGCCTGCAGCCTGTTCTGCATTCCCACAGCCCCTCGGATTAAACCCAGGCTCAGCTGCAATGACCCATAGCTTGATCAATGCTATATGCGGTATGCCACTGCTACATTTTATTTACTTTTTAACTGTCCGATCATGTGATTCAATGTAAGCTCACCTTCAGCTTGAGTTCCTTGTATTGTTTGGACATGCGGACAAGCAGTTGCTGCTCGTTGATAGCTGGAGGTTTCTGTTGATAGAACTGCACCATTGCCTGAGCTGCCTCATGATATGCCATCTCCAAAAAGGCCTGTAAATCAATGACACAGGGTCAGCTTACAGTCACTGGATCGCTGCACTGCATCACAATGCACTGATGTATCCTGGAAATTCCCACTTTGGGACCTCACATCTTCAACCAGGCCTTGAGGGAGAGCTGCCAGACTGAAACACGGCACACAGGGACAGATGGCAAACCAGTGCAGGGCACAGGACACCTGGGGGGGGAAGGTTTGTGACCAAAATAAAAAGTGAATTTCATGTGTTTGGAAATTCACGATCAAGGTTCACCCAGGTTCAAGATATAAGATAATGGAAGGTTTTCCCTCTGATACTTGCCATCCCATCAGAGCTTGTAGCTAAGTGTGAGGTCAGACACTGAGGGGTACCTGAGCCCTCCACATTGTCTCTCTCTTTGACCCAATGCAGCCAGGATTCAAGTGGAACAATCCAGCCCAGAAATAGGAGCTTTCCAGCTGCTTCCTCACTTCTTAAAGCTCTCAAATATCTGATTGAACAAACTGGAATTGTTCTGGCACTGGGAATAAAAGGTGACTGAGTAGATGTCTTTAAAATAATGAAAGGATTTGAGAAGGTGGACGTGGAGTGGATGCTTTCACGAATGAACTAGTGTAAAATAAAGAGTCATAAATCAAAGGTAGGAAAATTCAGGACACAAACCTTTCCATTGCGAATAATAGGAATAAGGAACTTGCAATACAAAAGGTTATTGAGGTGTATAGATACATTTGAGAAAACGTAGATGAGTACACAAGGGAGAAAGAGCAGGGAAACTGCCACAGGTGAAAAAGGACTATAGGCACCTCTCTCCACGATAGTGAGCCATTGAAGTTAACTACTGCCCAAGAGTGCGGCAAGGGGAAGTGACAGAGCTCCCATGAACTACCCAACAGCAGTACTGGGGTAAATGCAAGTTGTAGGCTTTATTCTGCAACACTCTGGGATAGAGGAGTCGACAGGGCTCAATGTGGAAGGCTGGGTGCAGTCTCAAATGCAGCATTAACCCGGTAAACAACAACCACGCCAAATAGAGAGCTTCTGGCTGGAAATTCTGAGCAACTCTATTGACTTTCCTTTTGAAAAGCTTTAGTATTACAAACATCTCGCTTTAGTTTGGTCAGAATGTTGGATGAGCAGTGTATTCGGGATGAGGCAGTTTGCAGAATTCTGTGTTCACACCTGGTTTGTGGCTCTCATGAGGATATAGTTGGTGACTTTTCCAAACGGGAGTCCAAGATTAATGACGTCATTCTCCGTGCAGCTTCCTTCAGGAAGATTACAGATGTGAACAACTCGGCTCGGTCCAGGCTTCCGTTGTGGAAACATCTAAAAATAAGGAAGATTAGTTTCAGAACAATGGAAAGTGTTATTGTAGAAGATAATCAACTATCAGTCACAAAGGCAAATTCTACATCAGGCAAAACATATTCATTTTTCCAATGGGAAAGAGCAGAATCTTTGTTTTCAGAATTTATCCACCTGTTTATTTATCCATTACTCAGAGTCCCAAATCATAAAGTATCTGGACTGAGCAGAAAAGGAGTAACTGTTCCCATTTGTTTGAAGAATCAGGACTAGAGGTCACCACATCAAAGTGATTGGCAAAATAAAAAGAGACTCACAAGAAAATATTTCCCGACAGAGTAAGAGGTCAGGGATATAGAGTTTGAGAGTGTGGGGGAGTGGTTAGGATCTGAAATGTACTGTCTGAGAGTATGGGGGAGGCAGGTTTAAATGAGGCTTTCAGAATCAAATTGAATAACTATCTAAAGAAGAATATTACAGGTGGGGTATGAAACCAGATGATTTGCTCTTGTAATGAGCCAGTTCAGAAGCGAGCTGAACTGTCGCTATAATATAAAGGGATTACTGCATTATATGTAAAGCAGACATAATATGCATCATCACAGAGAGTGATACCGGCTCATATGATCATGATCTTGTTCCCTTACATCCTTGTCCAGGTCCTTGTTAGATCTTCCTACTGTTAGTCACATTTGTAAATAATTTTCATGTCTTTACTTGACCTCCGCAGACTCTGTAGATTTTTTTTTTGGCAAAACAACAAGCCCAAGAATAGATTAAGACAAAGACAGCAACAGCCAATGATGGTGGAGTCTCCTTCCATTTGTAAATCACCACTTCAGTCAAATTGTCTTTACACATTTCACCTCCAAATCCACTTGCACAAAGCACAAAGTATTCCTGCCTTTACATTTGGCTGGATTCACATTTCCAAAGTCAATTTGTCATTGGGGACAGCATCATCTCAAGGATCACTGCAGCTCGAAAGAAAGGCCCATCACTATCTTCTGATAGTAATTAGGAATGGACAATAAAAGCAAATTTTCCAGAATTCCCTACATCCTGACAACAACTTCATTTTAAAGTTGGAACTAATTATGAGTTTTGGGTCAGACAGTAGCTGAATGGTGGCCCTCTTGGCGTGATAACAAAAATTTATTTTTATTGTGAGGGTTTTACGATTGGAGAGAGCAAAAATGATTTTTTGTTTGCTCTTTGGTTTAAAATGATCAAGGATTGATTTGAGCTTAAAAAATCCCAGAGACTGAGAATGCTTTTGGGGTACTTCAGGAAAGTCCTGGCTGGTGCTAGTTGTAAGACCATTTCTCCACAAGAAAGGAGTTAGTAAGAAGTTGGTAGAAGTTAGAAGGAAATTGGTCACCACAGTTTTAATTTGTGAATTCCAGACCAGAAGTGTTTGATTATAAACCTGAAAGGATTATTTGAAGCTAAGAAAGTTTAGAAATTAAAAGGAACAGTATTGGAATCCTGTAAAGCAATGGTTTTGGGAATAGATAAGAATTTGTTCCACAATGTGTTTTGAAATTTTTCAAATTGTGGTATATGTAAAAAGCTTAGTTTATTCTATTTTAGTTTATTCTATTTGTAACAAACTTCTGTTTTATTGTCAAAATGAAAGCTTTTTTCATCCATTCGCAGGATGAGGGTGTTGCTGGCTGGGCCAGCATTTATTGTCCATTCCTAATTCACCCAGAGGGCAGTTAAGAGCCAACCACATTGCTGTGGGTCTGCAGTCACATATAGGCCAGACCAGGTAAGGATGGCAATTTCCTTCCCGAGAGGATATTAGTGAAATAGGTGGGTTCACTTGGTTCGAACCTAGGTCCTGAGAATATTATCTGGCTCTCTAGGTTAACAATCCAGTAATAATATAACTCGGCCATCATCTCCCCTAGAAACATTTGCAACATTGCATGTTTATATCTGTGAAAGTCAACTCTGTTAAATAAAACACAACAAACTATGATCTATCAAGCCAGATTTCTGTCTGGGACCTGATTTGCATAGAACATAGAACAGTACAATACAGGAACTGGCCCTTCAGACACCATGTCTGTGCCAACCATGATGTTATTCTAAAATAACACCATCTGCCTGCACATGGTCCATATCTCTCTATTCTCTGACAGTTCATGTCTCTATCTAAATGCCTTTTAAACTTTGTCATCATATCTGTGTTGACCATGTCCCCATCTACCACACAGTCCAATAATGACATCAGCTAGCATCAGAATAGCCCAGTCAAACAGCTGGGGACATTTTAACATCTAAAAGGCAAATTAATGGTTGGGTTTCCTATTTATATTTCAATTCTAGTTCTCCTGAGAAGATTTAATAGCATTTCCTATGACTCTTTTTAGGAAATTGGTCTATGACAGGAACAAAAGTGAACTTGAAGTGAGTGGGAAACTAATTTTTTCAATGAACGTGATCAACTTTCTGTTGAAGTTCATAGAACAACACTTCAACTCTTTTTGTAAGCTTATTTCCTATTCTGATGTTCCTTTTACTCAGATTGAAGTTCAAAATCTTGACAATATTTTCTAAATCAATGGAAACAGGCCTGTTTCAGTCCAAGCGGTGAATTGTGTGGATGAGACAGAACGCCCCTGGTGCTCACCTTCCACCCTACCACCCTTCGCCTAAACCAAATCATCCGCCGACATTTCCGCCACCCCCAAAAAGACCCCACCACCAGGGATATATTTCCCTCCCCACCCCTTTCCGCCTTCCGCAAAGACCGTTCCCTCCGTGACTACCTGGTCAGGTCCACGCCCCCCTACAACCCACCCTCCCATCCTGGCACTTTCCCCTGCCACCGCAGGAATTGTAAAACCTGCGTCCACACCTCCTCCCTCACCTCTATCCAAGGCCCTAAAGGAGCCTTCCACATCCATCAAAGTTTTACCTGCACATCCACCAATATCATTTATTGTATCCGTTGCTCCCGATACGGTCTCCTCTATATTGGGGAGACTGGATGCCTCCTTGCAGAGCGCTTTAGGGAACATCTCCGGGACACCCGCACCAATCAACCACACCGCCCTGTAGCCCAACATTTCAACTCCCCCTCCCACTCTGCTGAGGACATGGAGGTCCTGGGCCTCCTTCACTACCGCTCCCTCACCACCAGACGCCTGGAGGAAAAACGCCTCATCTTCCGCCTCAGAACACTTCAACCCCAGGGCATCAATGTGGACTTCAACAGTTTCCTCATTTCCCCTTCCCCCACCTCACCCTAGTTCCAAACTTCCAGCTCAGCACTGTCCCCATGACTTGTCCGTACTTGTCCTACCTGCCTATCTCCTTTTCCACCTATCCACTCCACCCTCTCCTCCCTGACCTATCACCTTCATCCCCTCCCCCACTCACCCATTGTACTCTATGCTACTTTCTCCCCACCCCCACCCTCCTCTAGCTTATCTCTCCACGCTTCAGCTCTCTGCCTTTATTCCTGATGAAGGGCTTTTGCCCGAAACGTCGATTTTACTGCTCCTCGGATGCTGCCTGAACTGCTGTGCTCTTCCAGCACCACTAATCCAGAATCTGGTTTCCAGCATCTGCAGTCATTGTTTTTACCTGGATGGTGAGTACTCTACCCTGACAACTGTTTATAATCGTCCAATAACTTTCAGGATAAATTTATTTTGGTGATAGCTCAGAAGTTACAGATTTCTGAATTCAACATCAAAACTCATCACACTGAGATATCTGGGGTTATCTGTTTAGCTCCGTAATTAATATTTACCACATCTTTCACTTGTGAAGGATTAAGGAAAATACAAAGAGTGACAAGTTAAGAACAAAACTTATACTTTGGAAGGGTAAATGAAAACAAAGGGGATGGAACATTTGAGCAGAAAAATGATATCCAAGATGTTTGCATTCAAGACTCTCAGACACTTTGAAATCTGTTATTTAGTTTTAAATCATTTGAATGAATCAAAATGAAAAAATCTTCCAGCAATTGTTTCCAATGGTGTTTGTACAACTATCAGGCCAAATCAAAAGTAGCTGCTGATTAACAGCAAGGTCCTTCTTTTGTTATTCATTATTTACTGAAATCTATGTTGATAAGAATCTGAGATTGTAGTTGTCCTCCCAGAAAGTATTATTTTCTTTAATCAAGTCTCACCCAGTTTCCCTCACAATCTGAGGAAATTTAACAAGTGCCAAGGGAGAGTGAGTAATGTTCCATCCTGGGATTACAGTGATACTCTCTGCTCATTCCTGGTGCTGAGACCAAAGCTGATATGCAGCATCGTTTTAGAAACAAGACTCGAACCTTCTTGCTGAAGTTTGAGCTCTTTGTTGACTGGTGCTTGGTCTGTCATCAACCAAATCTTTCTGATCTTTGCTTTAGGGATGGGAAGCCTTTGTGAATCTTAAGAAACTTTTAAAATAAGTGTCTGAAGTAAATCAACTGCACTTTGAAATGTCATAACGTGCAAGGCCAAGGGAATAGTGTTGGAGAGTGTGGTTAGTGTTGGTTTGATGCAGCTTTGGCAGAATGGATTCAGTCGGCTGCAGGGCCCTTTCTCTTCTGGACGATTCGATGCATTGGGATTCTTAAAATGAAAAATTGACATTTCTGAAGTAAAACTTTACTAATTGCCAGATGTCTCTAGTAGATTGCATACTTTACATACATCAAAGTAAAAATCTGTGCTTTGTGTTTATGTATCTATAGAAAAAGAAACAAAATTAAAACAGACCACACTCTGAATTACTGGACTTTTAAGATTTTTGACCATCTTTAAAATAAACTAGTAATTAAGATGTGCAGAATGAAGATAATTATGTCAGGTACTGCATTTTTGCGATTAAAACAGCATCCAATAGGAGAATCAGAATAATTTATCATCTCCACTTAATTAAGAACGATGAGAACCGCAGAACCTGCTGCTCAAATGTACTTGTAGCCATGAAGTCACCCTCACACACGGTGCTTCTGAACAACATCGACATTGTCATTTGTAAAGAGTGGCAACTGATAAGCTTCTCGCCCTCACAATGAAAACATGGTTTTTGGTTTCCTTGAATAGTTTATGTTAATATTTTCATGTAAATTATGCTATTATTATTTTCATGTTGATGTATTGGAGGAGGTTGGTAGGGAGGAACTGTTAAAGACTGACGTTGCTCTGCAAGTTGAAGGTTGTAGACCCTGCTGTTTCCATGGGAAACCCACCGACTCCCACAGCTAGCCTGCACAGAGGTCCCTCAGTCTCTGTTGCATTTGTTCTGATGATGGCTACTTCGACAAGGGAGTCTCCAAAATGTCCACCTTGTTCCTCTATTCCTGATGAAGGGCTTTTGCCCGAAACATCGATTTTCCTGCTCCTCGGATGCTGCCTGAACTGCTGTGCTCTTCCAGCACCACTCTAATCCAGAATCTGGTTTCCAGCATCTGCAGTCATTGTTTTTACCACCTTGTTCCTCAGCCAAGGATTCCCTAGAACAGGCATTAACAGAGCCCTCAGCCAGGTCTGACCCATCTCCCACACTTTGCCCTCAACCCCACCCCTCCCTCACACAACAGCGATAGGAATCCCCTGCCACTACATCAGCATCCACACTTTTAACTGCCACTTCCACCACTTCCAGCAAGATGCCACCATCAGACACATATTTCCCTTCCCTTCCTTAGCGGCTTTCTGCAAGGATTGTTCCCTCGAGGGAATCCTGGCCCACTCCTGAAGTCTCAACAGCAACCCCCCCCCCCCTCCCCCAGCCCCACATCACCCTCCCCTGAAACCACTGAAGGAGTAACACCTGCCCATTCACCTCCTCCCTCCTCAGTATCCAAGGGCCCAAACATACCTTCCAGGTGAAGCAGCACTTTCCCTGCACTTCCCACAATCTAGTCGACTGCATTCGCTGCTCCCAATGTGCTCTCCTCTACACTGGGGGAGCGAAGCATAGACTGGATGACCACTTCACAGAAGGCCTATGTCCTGTCTGCAAACAAGACCCTGAACTTCCAGCTGCCTGCCATGTCAACACACCACTAACCAACATCTCTGAATCAAACTCAAAACCTTCCATAGAAGGGTCACTGAATCCAAGCATTAACTCAGATTTCTCTCCACAGATGCTGCCAGACCTGCTGAGTTTTTCCAGCAATTTCTGTTTTAGATTCAAAGCATTAATCAGTCTTTACCTTCCAGAAATGATGGTTCTGTTCCACATTTTCACCATTTGGTTTTTTTTGGGGGAGGGGAATTTGTCTAAATCTCCAGAATTTGAGATTTTCTCTGTATCATTGGAAATACAGCATGGCTTGCAACTGTTCATAAGACAGCTCCCCATCACCTTCTCAATAAGCCCTGGTCAGCCAGCAACTCCCACATCCTCCCTATTTCTCCCTTTTTTTAGCTTTGACAAAGGGTCAGTTAGACTCGAAACGTCAGCTCTTTTCTCTCCTTACAGATGCTGCCAGACCTGCTGAGATTTTCCAGCATTTTCTCTTTTGGTTTCAGACTCCAGCATCCGCAGTAATTTGCTTTTAACTCCCACATCCCGTGAGTGAATTTAAAAATCAATATGTTTATATAAAGCAGCTGTGGATCACAGGAATGTGGGTTGAGGAAGTCTATATTTTGAGATGT
The DNA here is from genome assembly GCF_037043375.1 of Chiloscyllium plagiosum. NCBI lineage: Eukaryota > Metazoa > Chordata > Chondrichthyes > Orectolobiformes > Hemiscylliidae > Chiloscyllium > Chiloscyllium plagiosum. Next base: position 2,062,445 of record NW_028270160.1, read on the forward strand.
CTCAAAGAGAAATGCAGATTATTTTACTGCCTGACACTGCACATACTGCCACTTGTGTTCTCTGGCTGATTGAACAGATTCCAATGCCAGTGAGTGTGAGGAGCTGCAGAATTAGGATCGAGTAGGGTCCTGGATTAAAGGTGAAACAGCCTCCAGCAGTGTCTTTAAGGCTGGTTGGACCCCTCAACAACTGAGTTCATGGGGGGAGGGGTCGCCTGTTTGTACAGGAATATTGAAGATGAGATCTTTGAGCTGATGTTGCACCCAGCCCTGTAAGGAAACTTCCACAGGGAAAACCAAGATAAGCCCCAAGTACAGTACAACTGGGGCAGGGAAACAGACCAGTCTGTGGGCAGGGTAACAGGCCAGTCTGTGGGGAGGGTAACAGGTGAGTCTGTGGGCAGGGAAACAGGCCAGTCTGAGGGGAGGGTAACAGGCCAGTCTGAGGGGAGGGTAACAGGCCAGTCTGTGGGCAGAGAAACAGGCCAGTCTGTGGGGAGGGTAACAGGCCAGTCTGTGGGCAGGGAAACAGGCCAGTCTGAGGGGAGGGTGACAGACCAGTCTGTGGGCAGGGAAACAGGCCAGTCTGTGGGGAGGGTAACAGGCCAATCTGTGGGCAGGGAAACAGGCCAGTCTGTGGGCAGAAAAACAGGCCAGTCCGTGGGCAGGGTAACAGGCCAGTCTGAGGGGAGGGTAACAGGCCAGTCTGTGGGCAGGGAAACAGGCCAGTCTGAGGGGATCGTAACAGGCCAGTCTGTGGGGAATGTAACAGGCCAGTCTGTCCGGAGGGTAACAGGCCAGTTTGTCCGAAGGGTAATAGGCCAGTCTGTGGGCAGGGGAACAGGCCAGTCTGTGGGTAGGGTAACAGGCCAGTCTGTGGGGAAGGAAACAGGCCAGTCTGTGGGCAGTGTAACAGGCCAGTCTGTGGGCAGGGTAACAGGCCAGTCTGTGGGGAAGGAAACAGGCCAGTCTGTGGGGAGGGAAACAGGCCAGTCTGTGGGGAGGAAAACAGGCCAGTCTGAGGGGAGGGTAACAGGCCAGTCAGTGGGCAGGGTAACAGGCCAGTCTGTGGGCAGGGTAACAGGTCAGTCTGTGGGCAGGGTAACAGGTCAGTCTGTGGGCAGGGTAACAGGTGAGTCTGTGGGCAGGGTAACAGGTCAGTCTGTGGGAAGGGTAACAGGCCAGTCTGTGGGCAGGGTAACAGGTCAGTCTGTGGGAAGGGTAACAGGCCAGTCTGTGGGCAGGGAAACAGGTCAGTCTGTGGGCAGGGTAACAGGCCGGTCTGTGAGGAGCGTAACAGACCAGTCTGTGGGGAGGGTAACAGGCCAGTCTGTGGGCAGGGTAACAGGACAGTCTGTGGGCAGGGAAACAGGTCAGTCTGTGGGCAGGGTAACAGGTCAGTCTGTGGGCAGGGTAACAGGCCAGTCTGTGGGCAGGGAAACAGGTCAGTCTGTGGGAAGGGTAACAGGCCAGTCTGTGGGCAGGGTAACAGGCAAGTCTGTGTCAAAGGAAACATGCCAGTCTGTGTCGAGGGATAAAGGCCAGTCTGTGGGGAGGGTAACAGGCCAGTCTGTGTCGAGGGAAACAGGCCAGTCTGTGGGGAGGGTAACAGGCCAGTCTGTGGGGAGGGTAACAGGCCAGTCTGTGGGCACAGTAACAGGCCAGGCTGTGGGCCGGGAAACAGGCCAGTCTGTGGGCAGGGTAACAGGCAGGTCTGTGGGCAGGGAAACAGGCCAGTAGGTGGGAAGGGTAACAGACCAGTCTGTGGGCAGAGAAACAGGTCAGTCTGTGGGCAGGGAAACAGGCCAAACTGTGGGCAGGGTAACAGGCCAGTCTGTGGGCAGGGTAACAGGCAAGTCTGTGGGGAGGGTAACAGGCCAGTCTGTGGGCAGGGTAACAGGCAAGTCTGTGGGGAGGATAATAGGCCAGTCTGTGGGCAGGGTAACAGGCCAGTCTGTGGGGAGGGTAACAGGCCAGTCTGTGGGCATGGAAACAGGCCAGTCTGTGGAGATGGAAACAGGCCGGTCTGTTGGCAGGGTAACAGGCCATTCTGTGGGCAGGGTAACAGGCCAGTCTTTGGGGAGGGTAACAGGCCAGTCTGTGGGGAGGGTAATAGGCCAGTCTGTGGGCAGGGTAACAGGTCAGTCTGTGGGGAGGGTAATAGGCCAGTCTGTGGCCAGGGTAACAGGCCAGTCTGTGGGGAGGGTAACAGGCCAGTCTGTGGGCAGGGAAACAGGCCAGTCTGTGGAGATGGAAACAGGTCGGTCTGTTGGCAGGGTAACAGGCCAGTCTGTGAGCAGGGTAACAGGTCAGTCTGTGGGCAGAGAAACAGGCCAGTTGTGGGTTGGGAAACAGGCGAGTCTGTGGGCAGGGTAACAGGCCAGTCTGTCGGGAGGGTAACAGACCAGTCTATGGGTAGGGAAACAGGCCAGTCTGTGGGCATGGTAACAGGCCAGTCTGTGGGCAGGGTAACAGGCGGGTCTGTTGGCAGGGTAACAGGCCAGTCTGTGGGTAGGGTAACAGGCCAGTCTGTGGGGAGGGTAATAGGCCAGTCTGTGGGCAGGGTAACAGGCCAGTCTGTGGGGAGGGTAATAGGCCAGTCTGTGGGCAGGGTAACAGGCCAGTCTGTGGGGAGAGTAACAGGCCAGTCTGTTGGCAGGGTAACAGGCCAGTCTGTGAGCAGGGTAACAGGCCAGTCTGTTGGCAGGGTAATAGGCGGGTCTGTTGGCAGGGTAACAGGCCAGTCTGTGGGTAGGGTAACAGGCCAGTCTGTGGGGAGGGTAATAGGCGGGTCTGTTGGCAGGGTAACAGGCCAGTCTGTGGGTAGGGTAACAGGCCAGTCTGTGGGGAGGGTAATAGGCCAGTCTGTGGGCAGGGTAACAGGCCAGTCTGTGGGGAGAGTAATAGGCCAGTCTGTGGGCAGGGTAACAGGCCAGTCTGTGGGGAGGGTAACAGGCCAGTCTGTGGTGAGGGTAACAGGCCAGTCTGTGGAGATGGAAACAGGCCGGTCTGTTGGCAGGGTAACAGTCCAGTCTGTGGGCAAGGTAACAGGTCAGTCTGTGGGTAGGGAAACAGGCCAGTCTGTGGGTAGGGTAACAGGCCAGTCTGTGGGTAGGGTAACAGGCCAGTCTGTGGGGAGGGTAACAGGCCAGTCAGTGGGCAGGGTAACAGGCCAGTCTGTGGGCAGGGTAACAGGTCAGTCTGTGGGCAGGGTAACAGGTCAGTCTGTGGGCAGGGTAACAGGTGAGTCTGTGGGCAGGGTAACAGGTCAGTCTGTGGGAAGGGTAACAGGCCAGTCTGTGGGCAGGGTAACAGGTCAGTCTGTGGGAAGGGTAACAGGCCAGTCTGTGGGCAGGGAAACAGGTCAGTCTGTGGGCAGGGTAACAGGCCGGTCTGTGAGGAGCGTAACAGACCAGTCTGTGGGGAGGGTAACAGGCCAGTCTGTGGGCAGGGTAACAGGACAGTCTGTGGGCAGGGAAACAGGTCAGTCTGTGGGCAGGGTAACAGGTCAGTCTGTGGGCAGGGTAACAGGCCAGTCTGTGGGCAGGGAAACAGGTCAGTCTGTGGGAAGGGTAACAGGCCAGTCTGTGGGCAGGGTAACAGGCAAGTCTGTGTCAAAGGAAACATGCCAGTCTGTGTCGAGGGATAAAGGCCAGTCTGTGGGGAGGGTAACAGGCCAGTAGGTGGGAAGGGTAACAGACCAGTCTGTGGGCAGAGAAACAGGTCAGTCTGTGGGCAGGGAAACAGGCCAAACTGTGGGCAGGGTAACAGGCCAGTCTGTGGGCAGGGTAACAGGCAAGTCTGTGGGGAGGATAATAGGCCAGTCTGTGGGCAGGGTAACAGGCCAGTCTGTGGGGAGGGTAACAGGCCAGTCTGTGGGCACAGTAACAGGCCAGGCTGTGGGCCGGGAAACAGGCCAGTCTGTGGGCAGGGTAACAGGCAGGTCTGTGGGCAGGGAAACAGGCCAGTAGGTGGGAAGGGTAACAGACCAGTCTGTGGGCAGAGAAACAGGTCAGTCTGTGGGCAGGGAAACAGGCCAAACTGTGGGCAGGGTAACAGGCCAGTCTGTGGGCAGGGTAACAGGCAAGTCTGTGGGGAGGATAATAGGCCAGTCTGTGGGCAGGGTAACAGGCCAGTCTGTGGGGAGGGTAACAGGCCAGTCTGTGGGCATGGAAACAGGCCAGTCTGTGGAGATGGAAACAGGCCGGTCTGTTGGCAGGGTAACAGGCCATTCTGTGGGCAGGGTAACAGGCCAGTCTTTGGGGAGGGTAACAGGCCAGTCTGTGGGGAGGGTAATAGGCCAGTCTGTGGGCAGGGTAACAGGTCAGTCTGTGGGGAGGGTAATAGGCCAGTCTGTGGCCAGGGTAACAGGCCAGTCTGTGGGGAGGGTAACAGGCCAGTCTGTGGGCAGGGAAACAGGCCAGTCTGTGGAGATGGAAACAGGTCGGTCTGTTGGCAGGGTAACAGGCCAGTCTGTGAGCAGGGTAACAGGTCAGTCTGTGGGCAGAGAAACAGGCCAGTTGTGGGTTGGGAAACAGGCGAGTCTGTGGGCAGGGTAACAGGCCAGTCTGTCGGGAGGGTAACAGACCAGTCTATGGGTAGGGAAACAGGCCAGTCTGTGGGCATGGTAACAGGCCAGTCTGTGGGCAGGGTAACAGGCGGGTCTGTTGGCAGGGTAACAGGCCAGTCTGTGGGTAGGGTAACAGGCCAGTCTGTGGGGAGGGTAATAGGCCAGTCTGTGGGCAGGGTAACAGGCCAGTCTGTGGGGAGGGTAATAGGCCAGTCTGTGGGCAGGGTAACAGGCCAGTCTGTGGGGAGAGTAACAGGCCAGTCTGTTGGCAGGGTAACAGGCCAGTCTGTGAGCAGGGTAACAGGCCAGTCTGTTGGCAGGGTAACAGGCCAGTCTGTGGGCAGGGTAATAGGCGGGTCTGTTGGCAGGGTAACAGGCCAGTCTGTGGGTAGGGTAACAGGCCAGTCTGTGGGGAGGGTAATAGGCCAGTCTGTGGGCAGGGTAACAGGCCAGTCTGTGGGGAGAGTAATAGGCCAGTCTGTGGGCAGGGTAACAGGCCAGTCTGTGGGGAGGGTAACAGGCCAGTCTGTGGGGAGGGTAACAGGCCAGTCTGTGGTGAGGGTAACAGGCCAGTCTGTGGAGATGGAAACAGGCCGGTCTGTTGGCAGGGTAACAGTCCAGTCTGTGGGCAAGGTAACAGGTCAGTCTGTGGGTAGGGAAACAGGCCAGTCTGTGGGTAGGGTAACAGGCCAGTCTGTGGGGAGGGTAACAGGCCAGTCTGTGGAGATGGAAACAGGCCGGTCTGTTGGCAGGGTAACAGGCCATTCTGTGGGCAGGGTAACAGGCCAGTCTTTGGGGAGGGTAACAGGCCAGTCTGTGGGGAGGGTAATAGGCCAGTCTGTGGGCAGGGTAACAGGTCAGTCTGTGGGGAGGGTAATAGGCCAGTCTGTGGCCAGGGTAACAGGCCAGTCTGTGGGGAGGGTAACAGGCCAGTCTGTGGGCAGGGAAACAGGCCAGTCTGTGGAGATGGAAACAGGCCGGTCTGTTGGCAGGGTAACAGGCCAGTCTGTGAGCAGGGTAACAGGTCAGTCTGTGGGCAGAGAAACAGGCCAGTTGTGGGTTGGGAAACAGGTGAGTCTGTGGGGAGGGTAACAGACCAGTCTGTGGGGAGGGTAACAGACCAGTCTGTGGGCAGGGTAACAGGCCAGTCTGTGGGCAGGGTAACAGGCCAGTCTGTGGGCAGGGTAACAGGCCAGTCTGTGGGCAGGTTAACAGGCCAGTCTGTGGGCAGGTTAACAGGCCAGTCTGTGGGCAGGGTAACAGGTGGGTCTGTGGGCAGGGTAACAGGTGAGTCTGTGGGCAGGGTAACAGACCAGTCTGTGGGCAGGGTAACAGGTGAGTCTGTGGGCTGGGTAACAGACCAGTCTGTCGGGAGGGTAACAGGCCAGTCTGTGGGCAGGGTAACAGCCAGTCTGTGGGGAGAGTAACAGGCCAGTCTGTGGGGAGGGTAACAGGCCAGTCTGTGGGCAGGGTAACAGGCCAGTCTGTGGGGAGCGTAACAGGCCAGTCTGTGGGCAGGGTGAGTCTGTGGGCAGGGCAACAGTCCAATCTGTGGGGAGGGTAACAGCCAGTCTGTGGGGAGGGTAACAGGCCAGTCTGTGGGGAGGGTAACAGGCCAGTCTGTGGGCAGGTAACAGGCCAGTCTGTGGGCAGGGTAACAGGTCAGTCTGTGGGCAGGGTAACAGGCCAGTCTTTGGGGAGGGTAACAGGCCAGTCTGTGGGGAGGGTAATAGGCCAGTCTGTGGGCAGGGTAACAGGTCAGTCTTTGGGGAGGGTAACAGGCCAGTCTGTGGGGAGGGTAATAGGCCAGTCTGTGGGCAGGGTAACAGGTCAGACTGTGGGGAGGGTAATAGGCCAGTCTGTGGCCAGGGTAACAGGCCAGTCTGTGGGCAGGGTAACAGGCCAGTCTGTGGGCAGGGAAACAGGCCAGTCTGTGGAGATGGAAACAGGCCGGTCTGTTGGCAGGGTAACAGGCCAGTCTGTGAGCAGGGTAACAGGTCAGTCTGTGGGCAGAGAAACAGGCCAGTTGTGGGTTGGGAAACAGGTGAGTCTGTGGGGAGGGTAACAGACCAGTCTGTGGGGAGGGTAACAGACCAGTCTGTGGGCAGGGTAACAGGCCAGTCTGTGGGCTGGGTAACAGGCCAGTCTGTGGGTAGGGTAACAGGCCAGTCTGTGGGGAGGGTAACAGGCCAGTCTGTGGGCAGGGTAACAGGCCAGTCTGTGGGGAGGGTAACAGGCCAGTCTGTGGGCAGGGTAACAGACCAGTCTGTGGGCAGGGTAACAGGCCAGTCTGTGGGCAGGGTAACAGGCCAGTCTGTGGGCAGGTTAACAGGCCAGTCTGTGGGCAGGGTAACAGGTGGGTCTGTGGGCAGGGTAACAGGCCAGTCTGTGGGCAGGGTAACAGGTGGGTCTGTGGGCAGGGTAACAGGCCTGTCTGTGGGCAGGGTAACAGACCAGTCTGTGGGGAGGGTAACAGACCAGTCTGTGGGCAGGGTAACAGGCCAGTCTGTGGGCAGGGTAACAGGCCAGTCTGTGGGCAGGGTAACAGGTGAGTCTGTGGGCAGGTTAACAGGCCAGTCTGTGGGCAGGGTAACAGGTGGGTCTGTGGGCAGGGTAACAGGCCAGTCTGTGGGCAGGGTAACAGACCAGTCTGTGGGCAGGGTAACAGGCCAGTCTGTGGGCAGGGTAACAGGCCAGTCTGTGGGCAGGGTAACAGGCCAGTCTGTGGGCAGGTTAACAGGCCAGTCTGTGGGCAGGTTAACAGGCCAGTCTGTGGGCAGGGTAACAGGTGGGTCTGTGGGCAGGGTAACAGGCCAGTCTGTGGGCAGGGTAACAGGCCAGTCTGTGGGCAGGTTAACAGGCCAGTCTGTGGGCAGGTTAACAGGCCAGTCTGTGGGCAGGGTAACAGGTGGGTCTGTCGGGAGGGTAACAGGACAGTCTGTGGCCAGGGTAACAGGTGAGTCTGTGGGCAGGGTAACAGGACAGTCTGTGGGCAGGGTAACAGGTGAGTCTGTGGGCAGGGTAACAGGTGAGTCTGTGGGCAGGGTAACAGGACAGTCTGTGGGCAGGGTAACAGGTGAGTCTGTGGGCAGGGTAACAGGTGAGTCTGTGGCCAGGGTAACAGGTGAGTCTGTGGGCAGGGTAACAGGACAGTCTGTGGGCAGGGTAACAGGTGAGTCTGTTGGCAGGGTAACAGTCCAATCTGTCGGGAGGGTAACAGGACAGTCTGTGGGCAGGGTAACAGGACAGTCTGTGGGCAGGGTAACAGGTGAGTCTGTGGGCAGGGTAACAGGACAGTCTGTGGGCAGGGTAACAGGCCAGTCTGTGGGCATGGTAACAGGCCAGTCTGTGGCCAGGGTAACAGGTGAGTCTGTGGCCAGGGTAACAGGTGAGTCTGTGGGCAGGGTAACAGGTGAGTCTGTGAGCAGGGTAACAGGACAGTCTGTGGGCAGGGAAACAGGCCAGTCTGTGGGCAGGGTAACAGGTGAGTCTGTGGGCAGGGTAACAGGTGAGTCTGTGGGCAGGGTAACAGGCCAGTCTGTGGCCAGGGTAACAGGTGCGTCTGTGGGCAGGGTAGCAGGCCAGTCTGTGGGCTGGGTAACAGGCCAGTCTGTGGGCAGGGTAACAGCCAGTCTGTGGGGAGAGTAACAGGCCAGTCTGTGGGCAGGGTAACAGGTGAGTCTGTGGGCTGGGTAACAGACCAGTCTGTCGGGAGGGTAACAGGCCAGTCTGTGGGCAGGGTAACAGCCAGTCTGTGGGGAGAGTAACAGGCCAGTCTGTGGGGAGGGTAACAGGCCAGTCTGTGGGCAGGGTAACAGGCCAGTCTGTGGGGAGCGTAACAGGCCAGTCTGTGGGCAGGGTGAGTCTGTGGGCAGGGCAACAGTCCAATCTGTGGGGAGGGTAACAGCCAGTCTGTGGGGAGGGTAACAGGCCAGTCTGTGGGGAGGGTAACAGGCCAGTCTGTGGGCAGGTAACAGGCCAGTCTGTGGGCAGGGTAACAGGTCAGTCTGTGGGCAGGGTAACAGGCCAGTCTGTGGGCAGGGTAACAGGTGAGTCTGTGGGCAGGGTAACAGGTGAGTCTGTGGGCAGGGTAACAGGTGAGTCTGTGGGGAGCGTAACAGGCCAGTCTGTGGGCAGGGTAACAGGCCAGTTTGTGAGCAGGGTAACAGGCCAGTTTGTGGGCAGGGTAACAGGCCAGTCTGTGGGCAATGTAACAGGTGAGTCTGTGGGCAGGGGAACAGTCGAGTCTGTGGGCAGGGTAACAGGCCAGTCTGTGGGCAATGTAACAGGTGAGTCTGTGGCCAGGGTAACAGGTGAGTCTGTGGGCAGGGTAACAGGCCAGTCTGTGGGGAGGGTAACAGCCAGTCTGTGGGCAGGGAAACAGGCCAGTCTGTGGGCAGGGAAACAGGTCAGTCTGTGGGCAGGGTAACAGGCCAGTCTGTGGGCAGGGTAACAGGCCAGTCTGTGGCCAGGGTAACAGGTGAGTCTGTGGGCAGGTTAACATGCCAGTCTGTGGGTAGGGTAACAGGCCAGTCTGTGGCCAGGGTAACAGGCCAGTCTGTGGGCAGGGTTACAGTCCAGTCTGTGGGGAGGGTAACAGGCCAGTCTATGGGGAGCATAACAGGCCAGTCTGTGGGCAGGGTAACAGGCCAGTCTGTGGAGCCCAGCCTCCAGACTGACGACCCCCATCCCCACCGTGCACAACAGCACTAACACTGAGAGGTTGTTTTAATGGCTGAGACATCAGGGTGTTGGGTGAGACAGTCTCATGGGACAGGGCTGTCGGTCTGTATGGAACCAAGACCAGGAGAAACTTCCTCTGTCAGAACGTTGTGAATCTTTAGAGTTCTCTATCACAGACGGTTGGGAAAGCTCCACTGCAGACTACAGTTAGTGTTTGTGTGGTCAGATGCTTTTCTCTTTCAGTGAATTAAGGAAATTTGAGAAGAGATGGGAGAGTGGAACGCAGGTCTGATAGTGCAGTGGAACAGGTTACGGTGAATATATGGTCAATACCCTGCCCACATGATCAGCAGAAAGGGACCATATGTAATAATGTTCACCATATTTGAATAAGACCTTTATGTTAATACAGCAAAACTCATGTGATATTTTGAATCCTTGAATATTTTGATACCAGCCTCTCTCTGGAAACCATCCTCAGTGTCAAGACCATCCACAATAATATCAACCATAGCAGCAGCTCAATCTGCTGAGTGGTCCACTCCATTTCTGATCCCAATAACATGTATCCTGGTGGTCAATAGCAGCACTCACTCACTGTCTCCAGTGACCAACCTGAAACTAGGCAGCAACTAATTCCTAAATTTACTTCAAACAAATATAACTTACTGTCAATAATATTCAGGTTTTGCAGCTACCTGAATTTTAATATTTAAGGGTGAGAAAAGTAAAGTTGACAAAGTACCAACGCTCAATCCCTATCCATAATCGAAGGACCATGTACACACAGGTCACTACCCAGTGTATATTACTGGTCAGACTCAAGCAATGATAGAAACTGGACAGATCATAAAAATAGCATCTGTCTCACTCTCTGTTTATGACCAGTGCAGAAAGAATGATGGAGTAATAAAAATGATACATTAAATTGCTTTATATAACTGCAGCTGTAAATAACAGGTTATTTGACAATTGGCATGACAAATGTTTATATAAATAGGATGATGATGATGCAGTTCTTGTTTTATTTAATACTTGGCAGGTAAATCAAAATGCGTTAATAAATAAATTATCTGTGTACATGAAAATGATGATTAGATTTAGGATGACATGTATGAATTTGTGAGTAATTTATTTCTAAACCAGAGGCTGTCCTGAGTATTATTTTTAAACGATGTGGAGGCACTGGTGTGGACTGGGGTAGACAAGGTCAGAAGTCAGATGACACCAGATTATAGTCCAACAGGTTTATTTGAAATCACAAGCTGTTGGTGAACTGCTCCTTCATCCAGGTGCGCTTCCTCCACCTTACCTGATAAAACAACAGTGTTCCGAAAGCTTGTGATTTCAATAAACCCACTGGACCACAACCTGATGTCGAGTGACTTCTGACCTTGTTATTTTTAATGGGCATATGCAGAAACATGAGGCTCGATCTGGGATTGGGTATGGTTTCCAGAAATCCCCAAAGTAACAGCTGGTCTGGTCCCGAGTGGGGATTGGGAACTCTGAGACACTAATGGCAGGTGGGGTCTGCACCCACCCTGTCCCCAGCCCGTCCCCACTGCCAGCCCTAACTCCTAACTAAGGGGCTGTGACCAGGGATTCCTGAAGAAGGGCCTGTGCCCGAAACGTCGAATCTCCTGTTCCCTGGATGCTGCCTGACCTGCTGTGCTGTTCCAGCAATAAAGTTTCAACTTTGATCTCCAGCATCTGCAGACCTCACTTTCTCCCCGGGCTGTGACCATTGTCAGGCCTCGAAGTGGAATTGCAGTGGGTAAGTGTTTATGAAGCAGTACGGTCTATCACCTCAAGGTGGGGTTGCCGAGCAACTGCTGACCCTACGGGATATCAGGGTGGATGACCAAACTACTCACTTTTTCAGTAGGAGAGAGATTCAGGCAGGTTTGGGCAGGTTTAGGAAGGTTTTTATTGGATAGGCTGGAATTTTCCCAGGAATGGCATTCACAGACAGATCACCACCCAGCTCCCCCTCTTTAACCCAGGAAAGAACTGCACATTTCTGGCGGGAGAATCCATTCAGGACTTCCTCGGAAACACGGAGTCTCGTGTAGTTCTCCACGTTCTCTCAAAGCTCAGAACGGAGAGGAGAAGGCAAACCAGTCAACTACCTTCCCAGCAATCATTGCCATATTCTGTAAGGTCAGAGAGAGTCACAGTGAGAGCTGCTGGGGGAGTATACCAAGGAGGTAAAGTGCCAGGTGGATAGGGGTAGGACACCAGGAAAGAAGCTGGCTTGGTGATTGCTGTTGGTAGAAGCTGGGTATCAGGGAGGTCAGGTGCCAGGTGAATAAGGGTAAGGTACCAGGTAGTTAGGGTGCCACGGAGTGATGGAGTATTGAGGGTAAAGAGAGATACTGGATCTGGCAGGAGTTTGGTGGGGGTGGGGAGGAGGGGGCTTTGGTTGTGGCATCAAGTTGCATAGGCCAGCAGATGGTGGAGGAGAGTCAGTGTCAATCCTGACAACAGGGGCAAAAGGGGCTGTGAGTCTGAAGAATGTGGGGGTGGGGGTGGGGGTAGGGTTCAAATGTTCTTTCTTTCACCTTTATGTGATTGTTGTACTGCCCTGGTGGGTAATGCTTATAATTAGTTCCTTGTCAAAAGGGGGATTTAGGGAGTCATAGGGTTATATTGCACGGAAACAGATCCTTTAGTTCAGCTCATCTGCACTGATCAGATATCCTAATCTGACCAAATCCCATTTGCCAGCACTTGGCCTATATCCCTCCAAACCCTTCCTATTCATAAACCCACCCAGATGCCTTTTAAATGTTGTAATTGTACGAGCCTCCACCACTTCCTCTGGTATCTCATCCATACATGTACCACGCTCTGAGAGAAAAGGTTGCCCCTTAGGTCTCTTTTATATCTTTCCCCTCTCACCCTAAACCTATGCCCTCTAGTTCTGGATTTCCCCACTCCAGGGTAAAGACCTTGTCTATTTATCCTACCTATGCCCCTCATGACTTTATAAACCTCTAAAAGGCCACTCCTCAGCCTCTGATGTTCCAGGGAAAACAACCTCTCCCTGTAGCTCAACCCCTTCCATCCCAGCAACATCCTTGTAAATCCTTTCTGAACCCTCTCAAGTGTAACAACATCTTTCCTACAGCAGGGAGACCAGAACTGACTACAGTATTCTAAAAGTGACCTAACCAATGTCCTGTACAGCTGCAACATGGCCTCCCAACTCCTGTACTCAATGCACTGACCAATAAAGGAGAGCAGACCAAATACCTTCTTCACTGCCCTGCCACCTGCGACTCCACTTCCAAGGAGCAATACACCTGCACTCCAAGGTCTCCTTGTTCAGCAATATTCCCCAGGGCCCTACCATTAAGTGTATAAGTCCTACCCTGATTTGTCTTACCTAAATACAGCACCTTGCCCATCTGATCAAATTCCTGTTCTATTCGGAGATAACCTTCTTCACTGTCTATTCCACCATCAATTTTGGTGTCATCTGCAAACTTACTAACCATACCTACTATGTTCACATCCAAATCATTTATATAAATGATGAAAAGCAGTGCACCCAGCACTGATCCTTGTGGCACTCCACTGGTCACAGGCCTCCAGTCTGAAAACCAACCCTCCACCACTACCCTCTATCCTCTACCTTTAAAGTAATTTTGTATCAAAATCGCTAGTTCTCCCTGTATTCTATGTGATCTAACCTTGCTAACCAGCCTCCCCTGTGGAACATTGTCAAACACCTTGCTGAAATTCATATAGACAATGTCCATCGCTCTGCCTTCATCAATCCTCTGTGTCACGTCTTCAAAAAACTCAATCAAGTTTGTGAGACATGATCTCCCACACACAAAGCCATGCTGACTATCCATAATCAGTCCTTGCCTTTCCAAATATATGTAAATCCTGTCCCTCAGAATCCCCTCCAACAACCTACCCACCACCGATGTCAGGATCACTGGACTATAGTTCCCTGGTTTCTCCGAACCATCTATCTTAAATAGTGGCACCACATTAACTGCCCTCTAGTCTCCCGGCATCTCACCTGTGGCTGTCAATGATGTAAATATCTCAGCAAAGGGCCCAGCAATCACTTCCCTAGTTTCCTACAATGCCCTGGGTTACACTTGTTCTGGTCCTGGGTATTTATCTACTTTTATGAGCTTAAGACGTCCAGCACCTTCTCTTCAGTAACATGGACACTTTTCAAGACATCACTCTTTATTTCCCCAAGTTCCCTAGCTTCCATGTCCTTCTTCACATTAAATATTGGTGCAAAATATTTGTTTCTCACTCATCTCCCGTGGTTCCACACATAGATGGCCACGTTGATTTTTAAGTGGCCCTATTCTCTCCCTAGTTACTTTTTTGCCCTCAATGTTTTTGTAGAATCTATTTGGATTCTCCTTAACCCTATCTCATGTCCCCTTTTTGCCATCCTGATTTCCATCTTGAGTATAATCCTACTGCCTTTACACTCCTGTAGGGATTCACACAAACCCAGCTCTTTGTACCTGACACATGTCTCCTTCTGTTCTCTGACTGGAGCCTCGATTTCTCTCATCATCCAGCATTCTCTGCATCTCGCAGCCTTCCCCTTCACACTAACAGGAACATTTATCTCAAACAAACAGGATTTAATGTTAGGATCAGAATGGTACTGGAAAAGCACAGCAGTTCAGGCAGCATCCGAGAAGCAGGAAAATTGACATTTCAGGCAAAAGCCCTCCATTAGGCCTGAAGGGCTCCGACCTGAAACATTGATTTTCCTGCTCCTCAGATGCTGCCTGACCTGCTGTGCTTTTCCAGCACCACACTAACCTAAGACTCTGGTTTCCAGCATCTGCACCCTCACTTTTGCCTAGGATTTAGTGTTAGGTTAATAACGAAAGGAAAGTCATTGTTAATGCTAGCCATTATTACACTAGTGATGCTGACCTATAGTCACTGTACTAGATAGTGGTAGAGTCCCTGTCTCTGGGACAGAAGGTCTGCATTCGAGTGCCCCCTGCTCCAGAGGAGTGTCATAAAGTGCGTGAACAAAGTCATTAAAAAATGTACAAAAGTTGGGTATTCCCTCGGTCGGTGAGAAGAGAAAATCCAGATAGAGGGGGGGAATAGACACTGCCGAGGGGGGGAATAGACACTGCCGAAGGGGGGTGTAGACACTGCCGAGGAGGGAGTAGACACTGCCAAGGGGGGAATAAACACTGCCGAGGGGGGAGTAGACACTGCTGAGGGAGGGAGTGGACATTGCCGAGGGGGGAATAGACACTGCTGAGGGAGGAGTGGACACTGCCTGGGGGGGGGATAGGCATTGCCGAGGGAGGAATAGCCACTGCCGAGGGGGGGAATAGACACTGCCGAGGGGGGGAAGAGGACACTGCTGAGGGGGGGAATAGACACAGCTGAGGGAGGAGTGGACACTGCCTAGGGGGGGGAATAGACACTGCCGAGGGGGGGAGAGGACACTGGCGAGGGGGGAATAGACACTGCCGAGGGGGGGAGAGGACACTGGCGAGGGGGGAATAGACACTGCCGAGGGGGGGAATAGACACAGCTGAGGGAGGAGTGGACACTGCCTAGGGGGGGGATAGGCATTGCCGAGGGAGGAATAGCCACTGCCGAGGGGGGGAATAGACACTGCCGAGGGGGGGAAGAGGACACTGCTGAGGGGGGGAATAGACACAGCTGAGGGAGGAGTGGACACTGCCTAGGGGGGGGAATAGACACTGCCGAGGGGGGGAGAGGACACTGGCGAGGGGGGAATAGACACTGCCGAGGGGGGGAGAGGACACTGGCGAGGGGGGAATAGACACTGCCGAGGGGGGGAATAGACACAGCTGAGGGAGGAGTGGACACTGCCTAGGGGGGGGAATAGGCATTGCCGAGGGAGGAATAGCCACTGCCGAGGGGAGAAATAGACACTGCTGAGGGAGGGAGTGGACACTGCTGAGGGGGGGAATAGACACTGCTGAGGGAGGAGTGGACACTGCTGAGGGGGGGAATAGACACTGCTGAGGGAGGGAGTGGACACTGCTGAGGGGGGGAATAGACACTGCTGACGGAGGGAGTGGACACTGCTGAGGGGGGGAATAGACACTGCTGACGGAGGGAGTGGACACTGCTGAGGGGGGGAAGAGGACACTGCTGAGGGGGGAGTGGACACTGCTGAGGGGGGGAATAGACACTGCCGAGGGGGGGAGTGGACACTGCTGAGGGGGGGAATAGACACTGCTGAGGGAGGGAGTGGACACTGCTGAGGGGGGGAAGAGGACACTGCTGAGGGGGGAGTGGACACTGCTGAGGGGGGAGTGGACACTGCTGAGGGGGGAGTGGACACTGCTGAGGGGGGGAAGAGGACACTGCTGAGGGGGGAGTGGACACGGCCGAGGGGGGGAATAGACACTGCTGAGGGAGGGAGTGGACACTGCTGAGGGGGGGAATAGACACTGCTGAGGGAGGGAGTGGACACTGCTGAGGGGGGGAATAGACACTGCTGAGGGGGGAGTGGACACGGCCGAGGGGGGGAATAGACACTGCTGAGGGAGGGAGTGGACACTGCTGAGGGGGGGAATAGACACTGCTGAGGGAGGGAGTGGACACTGCTGAGGGGGGGAATAGACACTGCTGAGGGGGGAGTGGACACGGCCGAGGGGGGGAATAGACACTGCTGAGGGAGGGAGTGGACACTGCTGAGGGGGAAATAGACACTGCTGACGGAGGGAGTGGACACTGCTGAGGGGGGGAATAGACACTGCTGAGGGGGGAGTGGACACGGCCGAGGGGGGGAATAGACACTGCTGAGGGAGGGAGTGGACACTGCTGAGGGGGGGAATAGACACTGCTGCACATTCAACAATAAAACTGTTATAAATCCTCAGCAGCTTGAGCCTTCAGCCTCGTACTGTGACAGTGTGATATGTTTCAATGGGATGTACGATGTGTTACTGCACCTTTTCACCCAAAAACTTCCCCAAACTCCAACCAGCCCAGGATTCCCTGGGACGTTCCAAATTGTGGAAGCAATTACCCTGAATTCTGGAATCCTGTGAAAGTGTTTACAACGTGGAGCGTTTGGAGCGCTCTGACTCAGGTACCTGAACAGTGACCCAGGAAACATTAAACCATTAAAACCTACTTGAACTCCTGGGCACTTAGAAACCTGACCCTGCTTTTCCTTCAAAGTTGATGCTGTGCTGCAAGATTCCCAGATCAGTTAACGCTCCATGTTTCTAAGGAGGATCATGTTGAGGTCAGAAAGATGGAGCTTCAAGCCAGGTTAAGGAGCAAGTAGCTGAGGGATGACCTGCGAGTCATCACCTCTCCCCAGGAGGTCCAGCCCGTGCTCTAGCAGCTCAGAGGTTCACAAGTTCCGAATCGCCCAAGCTCAGCTCTAATCAGGAGGGCAACTTGAAGCACCCATCGTGCTCAGTAAAAAGCTCTTTAGTGAATGGAGCCAGTTCATTCTCACTGGAGGAGCCCAGCAAAATGATTGAATCATGGAACAAAAAGCTTTCTGAATACCTACCATCCTCTCGGATATAGCTTACTCAGCACTGTTCACGTTCGAGAATTTAAATAAACAAATAGAAAGGGAAGCTAAGGTGAATCGCATAATCGAGTAACGAGGAATGAACTACCTTTGACCCTGAGGGTGTGGAAGTGAATCCATGGCTTGGTTGGGAAAATGTCCTTAGTTGAGATTGATTATTGTCCGGTGGAAGGTCTGAAAGATAATGGACAATAACATGAAGCAAAATTATGGAGATCCTTCAAAATGCCACACAATATCTAGAGCAAATCTATAATGGTAAAACTTATGAACAATAAAGGACTGTGTTTATTGGTTGTGAACTAACTGAAATGAGACCAATTGCAGAATAATGTGATATAATTTCTGCTTGATAATCCCAAATTACTGTTCTCCCCTCTCCCCTCCTGCTCTGGAGCACTGTCCAGTAAAGACCCACCAATACTCTACCAGAGGGGGTTGCCATTTGATGGGAGTATCCACATTGAGATGTTTAAAATTATCTCAGTGATCAACGCAGCCAAACTAAGCTTGGATATTATACAGTGAATATAATAGCACTCACATTGTACAATTACAAAACTGCACAAACAGGGGCTACTGAACTTCAGACAGGTGACTTCATGTTGAGTGCTTTGTTGCACTTGTGTTCTCAATCCTACCATCAGACTCACTCACAACTAATCAGATATTTTCCACATTTTTCTCCGGCTTCAGTATTCAGGATTTATTATTAAAATCAACAGGGACCTATAATTAGCACAAACCAAGCAGAGTTAACATTCCAAATACTCTCAATTAGGTTTAACTTTAATGAGAGACATTACTTACTTTTTTCTGTAAAAAAAGGAGCATAACAGATTTAAATTGATTACCGGAAGGATTCAAAATCATATTGGATCCGCACAAATTGACTCCTCCATTTGTTGATCTTGTCAAATGTGTTAACCCAATGCCTGAACTGGGATTAAAATCAGAATTCACAGTTAAAATAAAGTGAAAACATCACAGTCAGAATAGCAGGAAAACAGATCCATCTAGATAACCACTTCACAGCCCACCTACTTCAGGAAGTATCGAGGGTCCTGGTCAGGATGGGATGTATTTGATGGGAATAACCTGATAGATTTCCTGGACTGTCCTGAGAAAAATGCAGACGGCTAATACTTTGGAATTGTATAGAACAAAAGTGTTTGGAAATCAGTAGCAATCTGATTTGTTATTTGATAATAGAACACAAGTATTGCTGTAACAATACACATTTGTTGAAACTTTTCATGTTGCAGACGTCAGGACAATTTGATAAGCGAGGAAATCAGCAATCACGCTGCACGAGAGGAGAATGCGGATTGGTTAGCAAGTGGATTCTCACACAGTAAAAAATATTAGCAATTATTGTTCGTTTTTCTTCGCCCACAAAGCAAACTATCAGGAATGGTTACTCACTTTTCAGAGAAGAGGGTACAGTTCTGGATGTGATGCTTTCCATTCACATGATGTTCCCAATCCTGCCCGAGAAAAGGAGAAGCAGATGTATAAACTGCTGATTGGACAGTTCTGTGGAACTTTATTAAAATGCCCCAAAGTGTAACCTAGCTTGAGATTTGTTTTGCAATTGTAACATTGGGTTACTTTACAATCTGAGTCAGGTTTCTCTCACAGGGTGAGAAGCTGTCAGTTCTGATGAGAGCAGTCAAGAAGCTGGTGCTGACAGAGTCTGAGCAAAGAAAGAGTTTGGCTGATTTGGAAACAGCATGGGAATTATAGCCCACACAGCTTTGTTTGGGATGAAGGTTTTGGGGCAAGCCGGCGAGGTTCTAGTAGAGACTAGTGATATTTCAGAGGCGGGATGTTGGAGCTCTGGATTGGTTTATGGGTTTTGTTGGATTAATCGTAAAAGGACATCGAAGAATATTAAAATCAGAAGACACGTTCTGTTATAAAATAACAATTGTCTGTCACATGGTTCACAGAGTGTACCAATGTGGCATTGTTGTTATTGTCTCCACATTTTCAAATGCCTTTTTGTCCTTTTACCTCTTTCTCGTTATCTATGGAATTTGGAAGTGTTTTCTCTTGCTGGTTTCTCCAAATGAGAGGAGAAAGAAATGTATAAACAGTAACTGGTCACCCATTGTGTGAGATGATTAAATCCTCATCATTTCATTGTCTTTGCTCCCCATTCCTTCTCCTTTCCTGAACCTGTCAGAACCAACACCCAAGATACACAACATCATGATCCTACTGCTCTCCCCGCCAACACAAGGGCCTGAGGACATCAAAAAGCTGCTGAGTTCTCAGGAGGTGTCAAACTAGCAAAACAGATCATTTATTTCATTAGGTACTTGTGAGAGTTGGCTGCGTAGGAATGTGTTCCTGTGTTCCCCGAAACATTAGGAGAACAATAGAGACCTAGGCTTATTATGATGCAGACAGAGGTGGTTAGGCACACTAAGGTCAGCCTGGCTGCTTGAGGACTGTTCCCATCATTCACACTCCATCCCCATAGCCCAACCAATTCACTTTGTCTTTTATTATTCATTCACAGGATGAGGGCATCACTGGCTGGGCCAGCATTTATTGCCCATCCCTAATTACCCAGAGGGCAGTTAAGAGTCAACCCCATTGCTGTGGGTCAGGAGTCACATGTAGGCCAGACCAGGTAAGGACGACAGTTTCTTTCCCTGAAGGACATTAGTGAACCAGATGGGGTTTTTTTTGACAATCTACAATAGTTTCATAGTCATCATTAGACCCTTAATTCCAGATTTTTATTGAATTTAAATTATTCCATCTGTCGTGGTGGGAGTTGAGCCCAGGTCCCTAGAACATTACCTGAGTCTCTGGATTAACAGTCCAGTGATAATACACGAGACCATTGCCTCCTCTCTCACTTGCCTCTCCAATTTCTCTTTGAAATAATTCCAAAACTTTGCTTTCAGCATCATTACCACTGAATTCATCCTTCTTCCCATCTCCCCTGTATCTCTTGCTTCATACCTCAAATCTATGTCACCCAGTCTGTGAATTATTAGCTAATGGATTCGTTTTTCCTTGTCTACCTGATCTAAACTGGTCACAATCTTGTGTGTCAATGTCAGACTTCAAGTTCCAGGAATATGAAAATTGGTTCATAAATGTATGATTTGTTAGTTAAAGATCACAGAGTGCTGGCTAAAAGAATGTATAACTGCCAACAGAACCTTTTCCACCTGGACTGCAAATGGGTTTGAGGATGGGACTCGGTTTTGTCTGCCCCCATGCTGGTATTGCCTGTCAGCACTTCCTGTGTAGGCCCTCAAACCAAATCCAAAATTGGCTGAGAGGCAGGAAGTAGCATGTGATAGTAAAGGGATGCTTCTGTGAGTGGAAGTCTGTTTCCAGTGGGATTCTGTAGCATTGCTGCTGATCCCCTTGCTGTTTGTGGTGCACATTAATGATAGGGACTTAAACGTAGAAGGTATGATCAAGAAGGTCACAGATAACATGAAAATTGGTAGCATAGTAAATAGAGAAGAGGATAGATGTAAACTGCAGGAGGATTTAAATGGACTCATGAGGTAGGCACAGTATGGAATGGAATTCAGTCTGGAAAGGTGAGAGATAATTCACTTGGGCAGGCAGACAAAGCAAGGGATTCCACTATAAAGGGTAGGACCCTGGAAACGACTGAATATCAGGGGGACCTCAGTGTGCACATCCACAGATCCCTGAAGGTAGCAAGACAGGTAGATAAAGTAGGAGAAAGTGAGGACTCCTGCTCCTTGGATGCTGCCTGACCTGCTGCACTTTTCCAGCAACACATTTTCAGGTAGATAAAGTAGTAAAGAAGGTACATGGGATTCTTGCCTTTGTTAGCTGAGGCATAGAGTTGAAGAGCAGTTAGGTATAACATGCTGGTTAGGACACAGTTGGAGGGTTGTGTGCAGTTCTGGCCATTACATTATAGTGAAGATGTTTGTGAGTTAGAGAGGGTACAGAGGAGATTTGCCAGGATGCTGCCTGGGCTGGAGAACCTGAGCAATAGGGAAATGCTGGGATTGGACCAGCAAGAGAGAAGGAAGCAGATGAAGGTGTATTCGATAATGAGGGGCAGATTATTAATACAGGTTACATTCAAAGCTGCATTTTTAAAGCACATTCAGTTCCAGTTATAGAGACTTCCTTTTCTAGATATTTGAATTATCATGATTATTCTTTTAAAACAAATTTAAGGCTAAATAAAACTGTTTAATGCATATTCAAAGTCAATTTCTAATTTAAAGCTGCAACACCCCTTTCTCTCAATCAAACTATAATCTTTCCCCAGAGCTAGTGAACAATTCCGAATTAGTGCAAAGGGATCTTCCTCATGTGGAAATTGTCATGTGGAAATCTTAGCATTGAGTCATTTACTGGTCAGTTTGCTTGCTTTATCTTTGGGTTTTGATGATGGTAGATGGTGAATTAAGTTATTATTTAGGACTCAACAGTTAGAAACTAAATGGAAAAACATTGAGAAATTGTATTTGACAACGAATTAGTCATTAACAATGTGACTCAGTTACTTAAGCAAGATGGTGTAAAATCAGAAAATTCGATGGGTCGAAGGGCCATATGCTGAAAGCTTATAACTCGAAATCAAGCAACTTGATAGCTTAATGTGGGCATGAGTTTTTCGGTGAGATGCAAGTGGGGTGGTGGAGGGGTGTAATGGCTCAATGACGTTTGGACTCAGAATGAATCTTGCTGTTTCTCTGTTCTTCTGTTACCCATTTTTATACTTATTTGTGAACACTCAGACACAAAACTTTCAAAGGTTGTCAATATCTCAAATATTGGACAATAAAATTCTGTCACATAAAACCAATAATGTACTTACCCAAAGCCAGACTTCTTTGGTTACTTATAATTTTCAAATATATTTATTTTGCCCACTCAAGAAAATCATACTTTTCATTTTATGTCAGTTGGAGCTCTGAGGCAAAGTCACGTACCATGCTTTTCATGACCAATTGTGATGAGCATTAAAACAGTTTTCATGCTGGAACACAAGATAAAGGCACTAACAAATAAATATGTTGTGTATTTAATTTTGGAAGCATGAATTAAATCTAACTACCCACTCTTCTTTTGACAAAATCAATTCCATCTTCCCATTTTCTCCTCCTCTGTTTCAGAAACACAATTTTTATTTCAATCCACTTCAGTGACTTTTTCTCAGGTTTAACCTAATTTCTCTTCTTAAACGTAACTCTGCAATTCTTGTCTTGCAGTGCTGCTGTTTTGGACATAAACAATTTACTTGATTCACTTTGCCAATTCTTTTCTTAATCTTATTTCAACAGAAATTGAAAATGATAATGAATTACAATGAATGTAAATTTATGATGGCTTTAATGGATAATTAACGAATATTTGCCACAATGTTTCTCACCACCGCAGAAACTCTATTTCATTACTTGTGTTCCTCGAGCTGCAAATGAAACATTAAACCTTTGTTGTTCCTGTGTTACTGAGAAAGAGACAGAATATTATCAAAAGAACTGTATCTGTGGTCAGGTAAGAGTAGTGAAGTATTCCTGATGGTGCTTGATAATTTTTAGAGACTAAAATGTATGTTCACAAAATGTTACTTCAGTGGGTTTAAAGAAGAAGGAATCTGAACATATTTGTAAATCGACTCTGCCCAGAAGTAGTACCCACCTCAGTGGCACACATTCTCAACAGGTTCAAGATAATAAGAAGATCTCCCGTGGGAATAAGACATGTTCTCATTAAAGCTACACCACCCACGGATTTTTCAGGCCCATCTCCAACACGTGTAACAACATTGGCTACAGCTATGCTAAAAAAAGAACCCACCTTTAGGTTAAAGACTTTCTTGTCACATATTGAGCAGATGTGGGGCAGCTGCGAGGGCACTAAGCCATGGAAGTCATTCAGTTCATGAGGCAGGATGTGTCTGTCTGGGACCTGTAGGTGGAAGGTGCTGTGCAGTTGCTTGTCACTTTGATTGAACTGGGCACCTGTGAAGTTCTGACTGTTCTGGTTGAACCTGTCAAAAGGAGATGGGCAGCCAATATTGACCTTTCCTTCAGACGTTGGCTCCTCTGGGTTATACAGGTCATTTCTCATTTGCAATTGTTGACTTTTCGATGACCACAGATTTGATGCCTGAGCTGTAAACTCAGGCCTGTTGGGATGGAGGAATTGTGAAGTGGTCTGCCATTGATCGGATGCCCAGGTGACTGGATTCTGGGAATTTCCAGTCGGGTTGACTTGATGAGGACCCTCGGGTTTCTGTGGGAAGCCACAAGTATTCATTTCTCCTGAATAACCTGGAGCCTGCACTCGACACATGGGCTGTCCTTGTGAAGTCTGGAAATCTCGCTGAAAACCAGAGTGCTGTCCTTTAACCGGATTCCCTGAGGCAAGGTTAGCAGAAAGTACATTGGCCATATCTCCAGTGAAACCAAACTGATGAAATCCCTGAGCGCAGATTGCCTCACCTTGCATTGACTTATTGGAGAAATCTCCAGTATATTCAGAAAAGCCACCAGGAGGGTGTGAGGAGACAGTCTTGCTCAGATTTATAACTGCAGCTGGATGCGTAGATGGCTGTGAGACTATTCCTGCAAAAGGACTCAGTCCGATTGGGCCTGCACTTTGAGGCTGTAAGTTTCCACCTTGGCCGATGCCTCCTGCCACCAAAGGGGGTAATCCCGGAGTTTGTGACGGGTAAGAGAGTCCACCAGGTGGCATCCCAGGGGCTGGAATGCCAGGCCCAAGCTGTGGAGTTCCAGCTTGTCCGTGAGTAGCATTGATCAGTGATGGGGACCTTAATGTGTTAAATAGTGGCTGGGACATAGCAACTTTGTTGAGGACCTGACTCAGGACAGTGGCAGCAGCTGTGTTACTGTTCACAGCTGACTGAGCGAATTTGAGCCGCTGTAGAGTGAGCTGAGCCTGGAGTTGAGCGAGCTGGACACTGGCAGCAGATGGCAGGATAGGGTTTGGTGTGTTGATGGAGAAAGGATTCTTATCCAAGGTCTTCACAGAACTGCAATCAAAAGGCAATTCTATTAGCAACAATGAAACAACGACAGCTCAGCCTTAGATTATAGAGCAGTATCTCGCAGCTGACTCCTGCTGGTCACTGTTGTGCACAATCTAGACTTACAGGGTATCTCATCAATCAAAGACCTCGTCAACCTCTCCCCTTTTAAGGCAAACACTGTCAAACCAATTTATCACAGAGGGTGGAGTTTACAGGCACGTGGACAACTCATTCAGACAACAGTAAGGTTCTAAATTAAACTAACAATTTCATGTGTGAAATATATATACATCGGATATTAATCATATTCCTCCTTATCAAGTACCTTGGAATATTCTGGGAATTAAGGGACTCAGACCCTTGTTGATCTTGAGAAGCAGCTGGCCATAGAATTTCAAAGTGTTTTGATTCAACACTAATTAATGAAATTTCTCCTCTAGGCCTTACAGAGTTTAAAATATATTTCATTCTCATGGTCATTTTGAATGTGGAGCCACGGTGCTGTAAAGGGTGGCTGTAGTTACATAGAATTTACATCAAAGTTACACCATAATCCTTTATTCCTTTCCCCCTTTTGTACATATCGAACTTCCCCTTAAACATACTAATTAACCCCTGGTGAGAGAGGCTGCTGAAAACACAACAGATTTATTTAGGAGTTCTGTCCCTCTTCCCAACACACACAATGGAAGCACATTCCCTCGGCCTAACTTATTGCATAACCTTAACTACATTCGCATTTTACTAGAAATGGAGGGAGTGTATGCTTCATGTAATCAAATTGGTGCCACTCATGAGGCTGATCTGTTCTGGGTGGTACTGAGCTTCTGCAGTGTTGTTGGAGCTGCCCTCATCCAGGCAAGTGGAGGGTATTTCATTAGACACCTAAACTGTGCTCCTCCATTTCTAGGATTTGGCAAGTCAGAGGTAAGTTAGTCATCACAAGATATCCAGGCTCTTGTAGCCACTGCATTTCAAAGTTTCAGTTTATTCACTCTGATGACCTTGGGGTGTCGGTAGTCAAGGATTTTGGGTGATGGTCATATCAAGAAGTGATAGATTTTCTGTCATTGGAGATGGTGATTGCTTGGTACAACAGTTGGAACATGTGTAGCTCAATTTTCCTTGTCATTTCTCCAGGTCGCGTGTGTTGGCATGGACTATTCCAGTGTCTCGGGAATGGTAGTGAACATCAGTGAACACCCCCACTTCTGAATGTCATTAATGAAGCAGCTGAGGATAATTGAGCCTGAAGGATAAGATGATTCTCTGCTGTAGGATCCACGGGTTAAAGATGCAGCACTGTCCTTTATAAGGGGCTAATGTAAAACCAAACACCACAGTGTAGGAATACAGAGAGGGAATGAATAGCCTGAAGAGAACTCTCTGGATTCCACAGTCACTTATTACTGACACTCTTTGTGAAATACGGACGTATCCCGGTCCAAATTGATTGTCTTTATAATTCCTGAGTAATTTCCACTGGGAATTTCCCAATGCCTCAAGAAATGTTTGGACAAATTAGA
Source organism: Chiloscyllium plagiosum (assembly GCF_037043375.1). Taxonomy (NCBI): domain Eukaryota; kingdom Metazoa; phylum Chordata; class Chondrichthyes; order Orectolobiformes; family Hemiscylliidae; genus Chiloscyllium; species Chiloscyllium plagiosum. The sequence continues at coordinate 2,087,791 of NW_028270160.1, forward strand.
AAACAGAATCAGAGTACATCCATGAATTTCCAAAGATTGTATGCTAAACTACCACAAGGCTTTTCATTCCAATAACAGCAGCAACACTGAACTCTGCAATACCCCAGCTTTGTTTTACTCTACTCCTGTTCCTGATGGGATTAACTCAATCATATTGATGCTGGGAAATTTCAAGCTCCAGGAAACAGCTGTCCCAGGATTGCAATCAGGTCAGCTTGGTGAGGACACTGAAAGGGAGGGACTGCTGCGTCTCCCTGGGGTGGGGGGAAAAGGTTCAGATGGAGCAGTTCCAGCAGATGGAAGGAGCTGCCGTGGGCTGGAGGCTGGGGCATCAGGCAAGGGAAGGTGGTGGAGACAGTGAGAGAGCTGCAGCTACATTCCAGCAGGGAAAGGTATGAGAGGGATCTGCTATTACCAAGGGGTCCCAATGTTTTCAGGAAATTTATTGGAGATGATGCTGGTGATGAGCCAGACAAGAAACAAAGAAAGCCAAAGACCGAGGATAACAGAGGATTTTATTATCACCTGGACTGAGGAGAGCAGGTATCCTGGAGTGTCTGAGACCTGGAGCGTTATAGCAACAGCTTGGAGAGCCTGCCTCAGCATTAGTTTGCAGAATGAAGAGGACAGTATCACTGTCAAACTGGACCCTCAGAGACTGAATTCCTTTTGCTGTTCATGAGGGTGATCAGCCTTGCAGTGTGACCACAAGATTCACCTAAATAACTTTGTGACCATGAGGTGAGACTCGCACATCTCTGAGGAAGCTGAGGGCTTTCTCTTTCTGTTTCACTGCTTTGATGTGGAAAGGTTGGAGCTCACAGTCCGGATGCTGTAACGGAATTGTGTGGGGGTTGCAGGGGTAGCACAGGTCAAATGAAGGATCAGCTGTTGTGGCCAATCCGAATGGAGCTGCCCTGAAGTATCAGGAAGCAGAAAAGTCCCGTTCTGAAGTCCCCCTCGCAGTGACAGGAACATGAAGAACAGTTAGGAATCTCTGCTGCTGATTCTTGGGCCACTCTCTGAGCCACCATCTTGAGGAGGGATTCAGCTGGAACCGGCAAGATGGGCAAACTCTCTGGTGTCGACACTTCCTGGTCAGGTGGGGCCTAACATGCATTCTCCTGTTTTCCACTTTCCCCTCCTCCAATGCAGTAATTTATGGTGGACCTTCAAGGCCCTTCATCTTTCACAAATGGATCTTTCATTACTCAGTTTCAGGGTGTTAGAAGTGAGGTCCAGGTTAGAATCACACGGCCATATGACCTTTCTCTTTCTGGGATTGATCCATAGGGATGGAAAATGAGCAGGAACCAAGTGAAGGACTCCAAGGAGAAGGCATTAATGGGTCATTCCCTTTCTCACTAGAATGTGGTGACCGAGCTGTTCAAGATCACCGTGGGCTCACAGACAGCTCATCTGTGATCCCTCCCTTACAGGGACTCAGAATGTTTTCTTTTCCCAACTGAAGATATACACAGCTACAAGATCATTCAGAAGGAAAGCCTTTGAAGATTCAAGACCATTATCATTGGCTTATGGTGCTAGCTGGTATATAACTGTATTCTCTTCAGTTGCCAAGGTGCCACGTGGAGATAATGCTATATCCTTTCATCCCAAATATTCCTCACCTGAATTTAAACCCTCATCAGTAGCATGATGACCTCAAATCCTGTAGAATGACAACTGTCAAAGGTTTCAGTGGGTCACATGATTACAAAATGGCTGCCTTCATCCTTTCAGCTGGGATTGACTCCTTTCCCCTGTCCTGCCCCCACCCAATCCAGAGGCAGGTTTTCAAAAGTAACTGGGTTCAATCAAACCCTTGTATTGAAGACAGTTGGCTGAGTTAGCAATGGTATAGGAACAGTTCAGAAACATGAAGTGAATTTCTACATCAATGAGGAGAATCCAAAGTCTATCTCATTAACTTCATATTCCACATTTCATCACTGGTCCAATGGGATGTTTAAATTATTTTCAACAGTGTGACAAGAAAGGACACATGTTGCTCTGACTGTGAGAATGGTTTGGCAATTTGAAGATTTAACCACAGAGTATTGATGGCCTAGCATATTTTCAAGTTGACCTCTCGGTATGTTGCTATTGTACAGATTCCTTTTCTTCATAGAATACATGTCAGGTGGGACTGTCAATCACCAGGCAGGATCACAAAGTGCTAATTTGGCAATGGTGCTGGAGTCACAAGTTCTGTCATCACATCAGTCCCTGCCAATATTTTTGCAAAGCCCACAGCTGTTACTACTCTAGTGTCAGAGGGTATCTGATCCTTCAATTGACCTGTGCTACCCCTGCAACCCCCACACAATTCCCAGCCATGTCCCCATCTGGACATACCTTCAATCAGGCAGATTCCAGCAGGACCCCTCTCTCCAGGATCTAAACAGGGCTCAGTGTAAAATCCAACGCCTCCTTTTGTGAATGTAACAACTCCACGGAACAGCAGGAGAGAAAATCCTCGAATCCATTATAAAGGGTGTAATTACTGGATAGTTAGAAAGTGTCAGCATGGAGATATGATCAGCCATGATCCGACTGAATGGTGCAGCTGGTTGGAGAGACTGATGGTCTTCTCCTGTCTCTATTTGTTATGGTCTTATGGAGGAGGAATCACATTTGACAAACCTGAGAGAGTTTCTTGAGGATATTACTGGCAAGGTCAATATAAAGGAGCCAGTGGGTGTGGAATATTGGATCTTCAAAAGGCTTTTGTTAAAGCCACCATCTCCCATGTTAAAAAAGTGCAATCTCCATTCTCTAGGTATTTGAGTAGTTTTACAGAAAGACAGGAACACGTCTTTGGTTATGATTTGCTCCTGGGGTCTCACATCCACATTTCAGTTTCAACGGGATCCTGGGAGTTGAAGTGAGTCCGAAGTCTTTAACCTTCAGACAGCAACATGGAGTTTCCACTCACTCAGCTTCTCCCTGGTTCCAGCTGCCACTGTGTACTCCTCAATCGCCTGCTCTTGTTCCCGAAGGAATCTTGAAGTGAACACGAGTCCCAAGTTACATTTCAAAGTCAGTGATATCCAGAATTCCAAAATGGCTCCTGTGATGTCATCTGGACACAACAGGCCACGGGAAGATTCTGTGATGTCATCAGAATGGAGATGAGGGGTCCAGGCAGTTGGGGGTGAGAGAGAGGAGTGTGGGGTGGGAGAGCAGAGGCAGCAAAGAAGGAGGGGTGAGGGCAAAAGGGAGGAATGTGGAAGGAGGCAGAGAGGGAGGAGTGGCAGTGAGGGGAAAGGACGGAGGAAGCCAGAAGGGGAGAAAGGGAAAGGAAGTTGTTGGGGGAGGCTCGGTGTGAGGGACAGGAGGAGATGGAAGTTTGGGGAGAAGAGGTGAGGGTGAAATTAAGGGTGAGAGTGAGGTTGAAGGGGAGTGCAAAAGGGAGGATGACGATGAAGGTGAGGGGGAATGGGAGGTTGAGGGTGAGGGGGAAGGGGAAGGGTGAGGTGGGAAAGGATGAGAGGGAATGGGAGGGCAGGGGTTGGATAAAGCTCCACCTTCCTGCTTGACCCAGAGTTGCTGGTGTTTGTGATGACAGTAACCATGACTTTTCACAATAACACAGCGCCAGTCTAAAGGATCGACCCTATTAGACTGCAACAGGTGTGTTGTAAGATTATATTAGATTCCCTACAGTGTGGAAACAGGCCCTTCGGCCCAACAAGTCCACACCGACCCTCTGGAGAATAGCCCACCCAGACCCATTTCCCTCTGACTAATGCACCTAACTCTGCGGGCAATTTAGCATGGCCAATTCACCTGGCCTGCACATCTGTGGACTGTGGGAGGAAACCCACGCAGACACGGGGAGAATGTGCAAACTCCACACAGACAGTTGCCTGAGACAGGAATTGAACCTGGGACCCTGGTGCTGTGAGGCAACAGTACTAACCACTGAGGCACCGCGCTGCCCAATTAACGGGAACATGTTGGAGAGAGTGCCCAACTGAGAAGGGTTCCAGGAATTAGGAACGTGTGATGAGGGTAGATTGAGAAATCTGGGGACTGTTCTTGCTGGAGGGTGTGCTGAGGAGAGATCTGATCAAGGGGTTTGTGTCATATGTAGACAGGATAGGATGAAGCTATTCCCACTTGGAAACCAGACAGGAATGAGCAGGCATAGTCTTAAAGTGAGGTGCTAAAGAAGCCGGGGGGATGTGAGAGGAAATTATATTGTCACACAGTGAGTAGTTCAGGCCTGGAAATGTGGTGAAAACAGACTCAATTGAGGCATCCAAGAGGGACATTGGATAGTTATTGTGAGTGTGTGTGTGTGTCCATGTGTGTCTGTGTCTGTGTGTGTGTGTGTATGAGAGAGACAGAGAGAGAGAGTGTGTATGAGAGTGTGTGTGTGAGAGAGAGAGAGAGTGTGTGTGTGTTTGTGTGTGTGAGTATGTGTATGTGTGTCTGTGTGTGTATGTGTGTGTGAGTGAGAGAGAGAGTGTGTGTATGAGAGAGAGAAAGTATGGGGGAAAAGGCGGAGATAGGCACTGGGTAATGATGCTCATTTGAATGGCCAGTGCTAGCACGAGAAGGCCAAATGGCCTCCTTCTGCGCCATTACAATTCCATGATTCTGTTTAGCTCAGGCTCTTCTGCGGAAGCTTAGGAGGGAACATTCATAAAATCCTTTATTCCAATTTCCAGACAGATGAAGTTTGAACCCAGCTGGGTTTATCCAGGATTAACTCTGCTGCTGGTTTGTGCTGTGTTTAGTTTTGCCCTTTTCAGGTGGGGGACAGTTATTTGGTTGGGGTACAAACTAGTTGAAGATGGTGAAATAATTGAACATGGAAGCAGGAACAGAGAGCTGCTGCACTGAGCGAGATGATGCTATGGTGGATTTTAGAGTTTGCATGAAGGGTAAATAAATGGATTATTGATTGTAAAAGATACATAATCCATTTCATCACACAGTTTTATAACCTGTAATTCTGTTTGCTTTCAGTCTTTGATCTATCACTACACACTCTCAATCAATCCAATGTTTATTTACAGAGTGATGAAAAGACAGAGAAGCCAATCCTGCTCCAAATCCCAAGGCTTTGGGGAATGGCCGGTCTTTCTTGGCCCAGAGCTCTGCAGGTCAACGCCTGGTCCCTCACTCACATCAGACACTGACAACCCTCAGGAGGTATATTGGACTGAAGGATATTGGACAATGACACAGCAATATTGTTGAATGGACTGGAGTGAAGTCCCTAATCTATTATTCACAATGTACATGGTCAGGGTTGGTCATGTGAGTTCATTGTTATTGCAATAGGAACTGAGGGCATGGGGAGGTAATGGTCGAGTGGTGTTGCCACTGCACTCTTAATCCACAGACCCAGTGTTCTCAAGTCTCAGATTTAAATCCCATCATAATAGAAGGTGGAGTGTAAATTCAACTTTAAAAAATCTGAAATTGCAAGTCTAAAGAGTCATAGAGTCACAGAGTCATAGAGATGTACAGCATGGAAAAAGACCCTTCAGTCCAACCTGTCCATGCCGACCAGATATCCCAACCCAATCTAGTCCCACCTGCCAGCACCTGGCCCATATCCCTCCAAACCCTTTCTATTCATATACCCATCCAAATGCCTCTTAAATGTTGCAATTGTACCAGCCTCCACCACTTCCTCTGGCAGCTCATTCCATACACATACCACCCTCTATGTGAAAAAGTTGTCCCTTAGGTCTCTTGTTTATCTTTCCCCTCTCACCCTAAACCTATGTCCTCTACTTCTGGACTCCTCCACCCCAGGGAAAAGACTTTGTCTATTTACCCTATCCATGCCCCTCATAATTTTGTAAACCTCTATAAGGTCACCCCTCAGCCTCTGACGCAGCCAACAACCATGTAAATCTTTTCTGAACACTTTCAAATTTCACAAGATTTTTCCGATAGGAAGGAGACCAGAATTGCACGCAATATTCCAACAGTGGCCTAACCAATGTCCTGTACAGCCGCAACATGACCTCCCAACTCCTGTACTCAATACTCTGACCAATAAAGGAAAACATACCAAATGCCTTCTTCACTATCCTATCTACCTGCGACTCCACTTTCAAGGAGCTATGAACTTGCACTCCAAGGTCTCTTTATTCAGCAACACTCCCGAGGACCTTACAATTAAGTGTATAAGTCCTGCTATGTTTTGCTTTCCCAAAATGCAGCACCTCGCATTTATCCGAATTAAACTCCATCTGCCACTTCTCAGCCCATTGGCCCATCTGGTTAAGATCCTGTTGTAATCTGAGGTAACCCTCTTCGCTGTCCACTACACCTCCTATTTTGGTGTCATCTGCAAACTTACTAACTGTACCTCTTATGCTCGCATCCAAATCATTTATGTAAATGACAAAAAGTAGAGGACCCAGCACCGATCCTTGTGGCACTCCACTGGTCACAGGCCTCCAGTCTGAAAAATAACCTTCCACCACCACCCTCTGTCTTCTACCTTTGAGCCAGTTCTGTATCTAAATGGCTGTTTCTCCCTGTATTCCATGAGATCTAACCTTGCTAATCAGTCTCCCATGGGGAACCTTGTCATAAGCCTTACTGATAGATCACATATAGATCACATCTACTGCTCTGCCCTCATCAATCCTCTTTGTTACTTCCTCAAAAAAACTCAATCAAGTTTGTGAGACATGATTTCCCACACACAAAGCCATGTTGACTATCCCTAATCAGTCCTTGCCTTTCCAAATACATGTACATCCTGTTCCTCAGGATTCCCTCCAACAACTTGCCCACCACCGAGGTCAGGCTCACTGGTCTATAGTTCCCTGGCTTGTCCCTACCACCCTTCTTAAACAGTGGCACCACGTTTGCCAACCTCCAGTCTTCCGGCACCTCACCTGTGACTATCGATGATACAAATATCTCAGCAAGAGGCCCAGCAATCACTTCTCTAGCTTCCCACAGAGTTCTAGGGGACACCTGATCAGGTCCTGAGGATTTATCCACTTCTATGTGTTTCAAGACATTCAGCACTTCCTCCTCTGTAATATGGGCACTTTGCAAAAGTGACCATGAAACCATCGCTGATTGTCAGAAAACCCCATCTGGTTCACAGATGTCAGGGAAGGAATCTGCCATCCCTACCTGGTCTGGCCTACATGTGACACCAGACCCACAGCAATGTGGTTGACTCTAACCGCCCTCTGGAGATGGGACAGTGACAGTCACACCCTGTGTGTGAATTTAAAAAAAACTCAGAGAAACCTTTAACTTTGAGAGAACAGGTAATAGCAGAAAGAATGTTCCCAACGACAGAAGAGTCCAGAATCAGGGTCACCGCTTAAGGATCTGGGAAAGGCCATTTCGGACCGAGATGAGAAAACGATTCTTCACTCAGAGGTTGAGGAGTCAGTGTAATTCTCTAACACTGAAAGCAGCTGAGGTCAAAACATTGAACACTTTTAAGGAGTGGTACGGTGCCTCAGTGGTTAGCATTGCTGCCTCGCAGCACCAGGGACCCAGGTTCGATTCCTGCCTCAGGCAACTGTCTGTGTGGACCTTGCACATTGTCTGTGTGGGGTTCCTCTGGGTGAGCTGAAAATGTGTTGCTGGAAAAGCGCAGCAGGTCAGACAGCATCCAGGGAACAGGAGAATCAACGTTTCGGGCATAAGCCCTTCTTCAGAAGCCCTGAAGAAGGGCTTATGCCCGAAATGTCGATTCTCCTGTTCCCTGGATGCTGCCTGACCTGCTGCGCTTTTCCAGCAACACATTTTCAGCTCTGATCTCCAGCATCTGCAGACCTCACTTTCTCCTCACTGGTTTCTCTGGGTGCTCTGGTTTCCTCTACAGTCCAAAGATGCACAGGCTAGGGTGGATTGACCAGACTAAACTGCTCCATAGTGTCCGGGGATGTGCAGGCTAGGTGGGTTAGCCATGGGACATGCAGGGTTGGTGGTTGGGTCTGGGTCAGTGTGGAGTTGACAGACTGAATGGCCTGTTTCAACACTGTAGTTATTCTATAAAATGGGCTCTGTTAGGTTTGAGCAGTATCCACAATGCAATCCTTATTGACTTGTCTCTGCCTCACTCCCACTGATGCCCCCTTGACATCTCCTCCTCTCCTCTTGGTCACTGACAATGCCCTGGGTCCTGACCATTATTTGTCCCACAACCAACACCAAGTAAAACTTGTGAAAGATGTTTCATGAATGCAAGTTCTTTCTTAACTTATTGTATCACCTAAATACAGTTAGTATTTGGAACATATGACAAGAGATAAAGCCATGGACTGTACTGGAAGATCAGTTGATTCCAATTCCCAAAACACTCGTTTTTCAACATTGTCAAACATGGCTGTCAGTTGTCAATAACCCAATGATAGGATTTATTTATTCTCTCAGTATAAATAGGGAGCCTCTACCATCTGTAACCAGTTGACAGATGAAGATTGGGAGCAGTGCATGTGTGTAGGATAATTTCCAGCTCAGACAGGTTGGAACAAATTATTCTGTGTTGTAATGTGATTGTAAATTCTGAGTAATTTGATCTCTGTTCACTGGGCAAACCTCTTGTTGTACTGCACACAGATAGCAGTTGTCTGATACCAGGACCATCGCTCCTTTTTTTAACCAGTGACATTTATAAAGCTCACACACTTTGCAACTTGAACTTGTATCTTCTCTGGAAGTGCTCACAAAGTTGGCAAAGCTGTGAAAAGCAGGCGAGTCAACCCCATCAGAACTATCCTTCTGAAAACAATCACTGTACAATTACACACTCCTCTCATTGCAATACGATGATCTTGTTCCCATTGTCTGAGTAGATTTGTTCCTCAATGAAATAAACTGTCCTTTTATTCGGGGATGTCGATAAATTGTGCCCTTTGCACACTCAGTGATATAAAGATAGCAGACAGAATCTGTCTCAAGTTCAAGTCAGAAATGTATCGTCTAGAAACATGAGTGACACAATCCAGAGTGTCGAAGATTTTATCCAAGAATTCTGTCAAGTTGCTTACTGCAGCCAGAAGAACAGTTGTTGTCTCAATGTCTAAGGCGAGCAAAAATAAATTAAGCACGATCCCACAGTTGATAGGATTTAGTGACTCGCAAAGTAAATATATATTGGGAAATAACAAACTGCTTCAGTTATGGACCATGGAAATATTCCACTGACCCTCACCATCCACACACACAGACAGACAGACACACACACACACAATATATACACACACAAACATCCATATACACACACATACAACCGCATTAACACACTCACACACATTCACACACACACCCAGACACATGTAAAGAACAAACACAGACTTTTTCCAAGCACAAGTTGCTCGTTGTTGGTATACTGCAAGGTATGGTTACACCTGCATGGTCATAAGTGGTGAGATCATTACAGAAATACGTCAAGGTGAAAGTGATGAACAAATCCTCACTGCCAAAAGATGGAGGAAAGACAATGTGAGCAAGTAAAACAAGATAAAGACGAGTCACATTGGAAAGTTACAGAGTCCTTAGAGAAGAGGGATATGTAGGGCAATCCCAATTCAAAGCTTGGTTTGGAAGAGTCTATTTTTAAGGTTGGTGAATGAAATTAAAGATCCTTGAGAATGATCACTCCTGGAGCAGGCTGAGACAGTTACTTGATAAAAGGAGCTCATCCTGTTCACCATAAACATCACCATCAGCATGTGCCTGTCATAAGGAACAACTGCAGG